>NW_004754896.1:430322-452822 GCF_000188695.1 Salpingoeca rosetta | reverse complement strand
GGCGGGAGAAGTCGGGTGTGAGAAACTTCTCCTCGAGCGTGCTGATGGTGAACGCCCCAAAGTCGTCCTCCTCGCCCACGTCTGGCCAGTACTTGCTGCACTTGTACCGGTTCGCCTCGATGATGTTGCACGCCATGCACACAATCTGCGCGTTCTCGGACCAGACCATGCGCCAGAAGTCGTCCACCGTGTGCGAGAGCGGGCCCTGCGCCGCAATGTAGCTCATGTTGCCGTCGGCGTCCTTGATGTAGCTGGCGTTGATGTAGTCCGCACCGGGGTCCTCGTCACTCGGGTCTGCCGGCAGCACGACGCGGCAGTGGTCAAAGGGGATGATGTCACGGTAGCGGTTCTTCATGGCGTTGAAGGGGGACGTGCCTGCCTCGTGTGGAAGAGAGGCGCGGATCACGTTCGACTGCTCCCGCAACAGCGCAAACTCGTACGCGAAGCCGTTGATGCCACTGTCGCTCGACGTCTTCGACAGCGCCTCCACATGCTCCACAAACGCCTGCAGGCCTGCGCCCGCTTCTTCCGACATGGTGCTCTTCTACTCTTGAGTCAACTAGAGCACTGCGGCCGGGGTGATGTTGTGACAGCGATGTGATGTGATATGAGGAAGGAAGGAGCTGTTGCGTGTGTGTGTGTGTGTGTGTGTGTGTGTGTGTGTGTGTGTGTGTGTGTGTGTGTGTGTGTGTGTGTGTGTGTGTGTGTGTGTGTGTGTGTGTGTGTGTGTGCGTGTGTGTGTGTGTGTGTGTGTGTGAGTGAGAGAGGTGTGTCCGAGGTGATCGTCGATCAGTCTGGTTGTGTGCCGCAAGCCGTGTTGTATTGGGTGTGGAATGTTAACGAAAAACAACCACTAAACTTCAGCAAAACTGCACCCGACAGCACATAAGCGGTTGTTGTGTGTTTGTGTTTGTGTTTGTTTGTTGTGGGAGAAGAAAGAAAGCAAGAGGAGATGAGTGTGTTCGTGCTGCTCGTGCTGGTGGTGCTGGTGGCTGCCGTGCTTGCAGGCACCACGTCTGCACAGGAGGAAGTTGAAACGGTGCGTGCATATGTGTGTGGGTATGCGTGTGCATGTATGTATGTGTGTGTGCATGTGCGTGTGTGTGCATGTGTGTGCGTGTATGTGTGTGTGTGTGCATGTGTGCGTGTGTGCGTGTGTGCGTGTGTGTGCGTGTGCTTGTGTGTGTGTGTGTGTGTGTGTGTGTGTGTGTGTGTGTGTGTGTGTGTGTGTGTGTGTGTGTGTGGCTGCATCGTGTCGTATAAGCAAGCAAGCAAGCGTCTGCTGGCCTTGCGTGGCCATGTCTTCGTGTGCCAACACAACCCCCTTTATGTTCTTGTTGGTTTCGTTGTTGAATCAGGTCTTGTGGCAGTTTCAGCGCGAGGATGGCCAGTTTTTGTCTGGCCAAGCACTGCAGGATGCACTTGGTCCCCTGACTGTGGAGCAAGGCACCATTGTTCGATTCCGATGGGAGCCATATGGTGCGTCCGTCGTCCGTGACATGGATATGGACATAGAGATCTGACCGTTATGTTTGATTTGAGGTTTTCTAGGTTTGGGGGGGGGAAGAGGTTGGCGTTTTTGTCTGGGCTGGTTGTGAGAGCACGTGATTTGCACGGCTCCACACGACCCTTACACGCACATACACACACACAACACACACGCACACACACAACACACACTCACACACACAACACACACTCACACACACACAACAACACACACACACACACACAACAACAACACACACACACACACACGCAAACACACACACACACACACACACAAACGCGTGTTCTTTTCGCTGCTGGCAGGATTTGCACATGGACTGTTCCAGGTGACAAACCAGAACGACTTTGACAACTGCAACCTCGTGGGCACAGAGCTCGTTGCTCGCAGCACGCGGTTCGTACGTGAGCGTGAGCGTGTACGTGAGTGTATGTGAGAGAGTATGTTAGAGTTTGAGTGAGTGTATGTGGGAGAGTGTGTAACCAAATGTGTTCCAGAGCTTACTCGTGCGTTGCTGGACATGTGGTGGCCTTCCGCTGACGTTTCTGTTGCTTCATTCTCTTTGGCTCACACACTTTGTCAATTGCAATTGTTGTGCGTGCCAGGGGCGACTACAATGCGACACTTGATCCCGGGACATACTTTTTCGTTGGAGGCGTTGGGTATGTCACTCCATGGCAACCGTGCCAATCACCCTCACATGCTGCTTTCGACTGGCTTGTGACGGATGGCTTGGTGTGATACTTGTGAATTGGTTTCTGCTGGTAACGTCCTCACGCGTGCTCACTCTCTCGCTCGTTTTGTGGGTTCTGTAGTTCCAACTGTGAGACAGGCATGAAGGTTCGCGTCACGGTGCTTGAGCAAGGTGAGCATATTAGTGGTGATGGTGGTTGAGCAACTTGCTTCACACGCTTGCAAGCAACAGTTTGAGGTGCAATGCGCCATGCCCCTTCTTCACATGACCATGCAAGCAAAAACAAACAATGCAAGCAATGCGAGCAATGCAAGCAAAGCGAGCAACGCGAGCAAGATGCTTCTTCACTCACGGTCCACGATGCTTGCTGAATGTGTGATGTTCACACCTTGCTGCAGGCGAGACGGTGCCACCAACTGTGATGACCACGACGCCGATTCCAGCCATTGAGTCAGACCTCGCCAAGGGTTAGACGGATGTGCGCGCGCGCGTGTGTGTGTCTGTGGTTGTGTGTGTGTGTGTGTGTGTGTGTGTGTGTGTGTGTGTGTGTCTGTGTGTGTGTGTGTGTGTGTGTGTGTGTACGTGTGTGTGTACGTGTGTGCGTGCAAGTGCGTCTGATGAGCCGTGCTTGTGCCCTCACCACGAGAGTGACTTGACACCGCTATCCACGGACAATGATCTGTGCAGTTGTTGTGGTTGACTGGGAGTACAACGTGCCCAAGCCGGATGTCGAGGCAAACCAGGACGACATTATCCAGTGCGTTGCACACGCACACGCACGCATGCACACATGCACGCACGCACACACACGCACACGCACACACACACACACACACACACACACACACACACACACACACACGTGTACGCTGTTGCACCAACAGACATGCGCACATGCAAGGAATGTCTGACGGACAAACAAGCAAGATGCACTCACCCGCACATCCACCCACCTCAATCATTGCATGCAATTCGGTGAACCTGTACAGGTTTCGCTGGAGCGGCTCAATCTCCAGCAGCGTTCGCCGCGTGACGCAAGAAAACTATGAAGCGTGCAACTTCAACGTGAGATGGGATGTTGTATGGTGATGAGTATGTCCGTGATATGCTCGTGTGTTCGTGTATGTGTGTGTGTGTGGGTGTGTGTGTGTGTGTGTGTTTGCTTTTGTCCGCAGTCATTGCTTGTGTACGTGTGTTCACATGTCCTTGTCATCCATGGTTTCATGTCTTGGTTCAGAACCCGCTTGAGATTGTGTCTGAATCGACAACGAGCAACGTGGTCAACGTGACTGGCCTTGACGTCGGTCGACACTACTTCATCTCGGCGGAGATTACCCACTGCTCATCGGCTCACATGAGGTCAGCACTCGTGTCTCCGTGTTGTGTGTGTGTGTATGTGAGAGTGTATGTGAGTGTGTGTCTGTGTCTGTCTGTGTGTGAGAGTGTGTATGTGTATGATTACAAAAGCACATACATGCTTTGCTTGACGTGTCTACGTCCCACCTCTGCGTTACCCTTCCTTCGCACGTTCACACGTACATGTTCTTGACGTTTGCAGCGTGGCGGTGAACATTGTGCCGCGTCTTATCCGCTACTGGATCACACTCTACCCATCCGACGTCTCATCCACCACAGGTAGCAGCCGCGACGTGTGGTGGTGAAGATGTGAATAACGAAATTTAAATGTCCCTTCGTACAACTCTTTCCCCCTTCCGCCTGTGTTCTCATGTACGCAACACACACACACACACCGATACACACACACACACACACACACACACACACCAACATGCACAGATTCGAGTGTTTCGCTGACGCTGACGGGTTACGATTCGGAGTTGCGCGTGTGGACATCGCCCGCAACGATTGTGCGTACACACGTGTGGATATGTCAAGCCCAAGCACGTGAACGTGTCAACATGGCGACACAAGCACAAGCGCCAGTGCTTGCCCTTTCGTGAATGCACACCTGTCCCGTCATCTTTCACACTCCGCAACTGACATGTGACACACATTCATACACACACATACATACACACACGCACACACACACACACACACACATGCACACACATACACACACACCGCCTGTTTATGGACTTCAGGTGAACGAGGCGACAACTGGCAGCGGGGATTCCGTCGCACTCGACATTTCCGCTGAGGAAGCACGTGAGCACACAGCACACAAGTGCTTGCAAGCAGCAGAGACATTTTTTTTCGCTGTGCACCAAGGCCAACCACGCCGCTCCTTGATAACACCTCACACCTTTCCTCATCCTGTCTGTCAAATCCTTGCACACACACAAACACACGCACGCGTGTGCTTCAATGCTTCCATCCTGCTGCAGACACGTTTGAGATTGTTGCACGGGATGTTGGAACGCCCATCGCTGTTCGAATGTCCGCGGTGCCAGGCAGCGGTGCGTGTTTTGTTTATTGTGTGTTTGTTTGTTGTTCTGCTTGTTTGTGTTTTGTTTGTGTACTTTTTTTTTTTGTTAGCGTGTGCGGTGCGGTTGTGGTTGTGTGGTTGTGTGTGCGTATGTGTATGCCGTTGATCTTGACTTTATGGTGTCGCTTGCCCCCGTTGTGAGTGAGTGCCCGCAAGCGACACTGTCGGTCATCAGGTGCTCGCATGCTGCCGCCCTCACCGCCATCACTTCCACCTCATCACCATCCCCATCCCCATGATTGCCGTTGTGTCAATCACCACCTTGTGTGCCTGCAGGCTTTGCTCCATCTCGTGTGCGTGTGCGCGCGCGCGCGGAGGATTTGGATGACGGCGATGCGCGCGAGAGCAAGGTGGCGCCGACTGTCTTGACTCGGTTGCTGTATTGCCAGTGCTTTGTGGCGGTTGTTTGTTTGCTACATGAACGGCGTGTTGTGTTGTGCTTCTTCGTTGTGGTTGTGTCTGGCTCTTTTTTTTTTGTTTTCTTCTCTCTTTTTCTCGACCGACCCAACCCTCACAACCCCCCCTCCCTCTCCCTCACACATCACCTCGCCGCACATGCAATCAAATTGCATTGCACGTGAACATTATGTTGTTGCTGTTTCCTCTCATTCTTTTCTGCTCTGACGTGTCCGCTTTTTTCGTGTTGTTCCTTGCAGACGTTCACGTGCTCGCGACCGGAGGGCGGAGATGTGGACGGCGTGTCCGCAATCAATTGCATCGGTACACTTGCACACACACGCACACACACGCACATACACACACACACACACACACACACACACACACACACACACGACACGCGGGCCCTGTCTTGTTTGGTCGTTTTTCTTTTTTTGATGAGAATGCAAGCTTGCATGCATGCAGGTGCATGTGGGCATAACAAGTGTGCTTGCACACGCACCTTCGGCTTGCTCACGTATCATCATCATCATCACCCCGATTACCCTTTCCTTACCTTTCTTCTATTTCCCTTCTCCTGTGCCATCCCCCTTCTATTGCGTTCTGTTCTCGACTTCAGTCCCGGCGGATGGAAGCACCAGCACGCCGCCGCCAACGTCAACCAACACCACCCAGCAGGGTGAGTTGGGGACTCGGTGCTTGCATGCATACTTGCTTGCGTGTGAGAGTGGCTGCTGTTGACCCGTACCACACCCAATCACATCTTCATACTCCTCGATTGTCTTCTCACACGCGCACACGCATACACACACGCACACACATACACCTTCTCGCATACTCGCACACATTCTCACACTCACACACACCCGCACTCACTCACACACACACACGCATAACTGGTGACCAGAGCGCGATTGCGAGTGTTTCCGGCAGCTCCTTGCGCACCACCCGAGCCAGCGCGTGCTTGCATGCAGCAAAGACGGCTGCTTCGCCACAGTTGACGATGGCACAGCGGGCTGGTCAAGTGAGTGAGCCTGTGTGCGTGCGTGTGTGTGTGTGTGTGTGTGTGTGTGTGTATGTGTGTGTATGTGTTTTGGTGGTCACTGATTGCCTTTGTTTGCTGGATCTCAACTGCCACGCTATCGCCACACCACAGTTGTTCACAAACCCACACAATCTCTCTTTTACACACACACACACACACTCACTCACTCACTCACTCACTCACTCACTCACTCACTCACTCACTCACTCACTCACTCACTCACTCACTCACTCACTCACTCACTCACTCACTCACTCTGCTCATTGCACCGCCAACCCCCCCCCAACCCCACCGCAGCGCTTCCTGCCATCCGATCTCTGATTGGAACGGGAACAGACTCTCGTCTGTTTGCCGTCAGTCCAACAAACGCCACTCTTGCCAGCATTGACGGAGGTATGCATAGTGTGTGTGTGTGTGTCTCTGTCTGTCTGTCTGTTTGCCTGTGCTGGTTTGTAGTGACATATGCTCGGTGTCACATGGCGTCCGAAAGCGCTGCTTGTCGTGCTTTCCGCCTTTCCCAACTCAAGCACGCACCAACACTTCAACACCTTTGTTTGTGCTGGTTTGCAGGTTTGACGTGGCAGGAAGTGACCGAGACATCGACCATCGCAACACCAGCCACCGTCTTTTCCGACCCGTACGTGCAGCAGCGCATGTGCAATGCATGCCATGTAAACACGCAAACGCACGCTCATGCACGCAAACACAGCAGCAAACACAAACCCAACACCACACACACACACAATCTCACTCGACCACGTTCGTTTCTGCCTGCAGGTTGTTTGAAGGGTCGGGTGACACGCCCCTTGATCGCCACGTGCAAACGTCATCGTCCGCTGCTGCCGACTGGGGCATCACCCGAAAGGTGCATAGCCATGGTGCCATTCGTGTGTGTGTGTGTGTGTGTGTGTGTGTGTGTGTGTGTGTGTGTGTGTGTGTGTATGTGCGTGCGTGTGTATGTGTGTATGTGCGTGCGTGTGTATGTGCGTGCGTGTGTATATGTGTGTGTGTGTGTGTGTGTGTGTCTTATGTGTACTTAGCGCAGCTGCAATCCCCCCTCCTCACACGATTTCACACACGCACACACACATGACGCAGGGCGTGCTTGTGAACACTGCTGGCACGTGGGCGTTTCGTGCGCTGTGGTCGTGCACATGTGATGGCTCCTGTGGCCTCAAGTGTGACCAGCCCCTCTTCTGACTCATTCAATCAACACCTTGTTGTTCGGCCCCTCCCTGCCTGGCTTTCCTGTGTTGTTGTGCAGTGAGCATGTGTGTGTCTTCGTTTTTGTTGTCATGCGTTTCTGTGTTGTCATGTGTTTCTGTGTTGTCATGTGTTTCTGGGGTGTCATGTGTTTCTGTGGTGTCATGTGGCTCAAGTGTATCCATCCACGAAGCCAACCCCACCCTCCCCCCCCCCATCCTTTGTCATTGCTGCTGCTTCTGACCATGGCACAACCCACATCTTTGGTGTTTGGTTGCCATGCATGTTGCCGATTTCCGTGTGCTCTTCAATACACCATCATACACCATCACACTTCACACACATGAATGTACATCGTCTCTCCATACCATGCCATGCGCGTCCCGCTTCCGTGTTTCAATCAATCAACACACATGTATACACGCACATGCATACACGCACGCACACGTACCTTCTCTTGTCTCCTTTGCTCTATCTGCAAACACTGCCATCCCACGCACCCCTGCATCGCTGTCGCGCATTGCCACACCAACCCACACATCACCCCAGCACCGCGCCAGCCTGTGCACTAGCACCAGCACCTTTGCATTCCTTAGCATCCTTTTGAACAACATACTAGCTAGGCTCACGGTCCATCAGGCAGGTCGAGGTCACAACAAGCAGTCACCGTGTTCCCACCACCGTTTGGTCATGTATCTCACATCAACCCCTGTTCCTTCACCCGTGTTACATTACATCACATATGCTCTCACCTCACCTCACACAAAACCTCACCTCACCTCTCTGCTCCTCCTTTCAGCCCCACTCGCGGCTCCGTGGAATGTGAACAACGTGTTCTCTACGTGTCCACTCTCATCGCACAACCCTTGCCCCCAAGTTGCCTCCTCGTGTTCTGTGTGACTTTGCCTTCCCCCCATTTGTTCTTGCTGCCTTGACAGCACAGACGTCTTCGCCACCCGTGTCCGGTGAAAGGAAGTTCCCTTCAATTGCATCATGTCGGTGGATAGCACATCTGCACGGGGCTGAAGCCACTATCTGTGCGAAACTTAACCTGCATCCCATGCCTCATTGCGCACGCGCAAGGTTGGGTGCACCCACAACGGTGTTATTCGCACTTCCGTTCGCCCTTCAAGTTTGAAATACCGATACGTCAGTGTTTCGGAAAATACTCTGAAGATATACATAGGTTGTCTGCAGAACGGCAGAACGTGCAAACACGTGGGAGCCAAAACGCCACTCATGTTTTGGTGGACTCAGTTGGGGCGGCGGGACAGTGTTTGAGAAGTGGGTGAGTGACACGAAAAAAGCACAACGACATCATGACTGCTGCTGCAAACAGGCAGAGTGCGCGGAAAAAAACGTGGGCGAGTTGTGTTGTTTGTTTGTTTGGCTTGTTGGCTGCTGCACGCATCGCCAGCAGCTGCTTCCCAGCTCGCTTGCTTGCTTGCTTGCTGACTTCCTCTTGCCTCGTTTGGCGATGGGACAAGTGACAGAGAAGAACACGGCATTGCGCGGAAGCGGAGCGGGGGGACATGAGCAACTACCTACACACTCGAACTGAACGCAAGAAGAGACGCCCGTCAAGCCAGAGGGCGCCGCAAACACAACGAACACCAACCCGGTACCGACAGCTTCTGCTGCTGCGCGCACACAGCAGTTCCAACGACCAATACAAGCCACACCAAGAGCTGCCACACCACTGAGTAGCCCAGCGATCACCAGCCAGGGTCTGTGACCCTCTCCTGTCTCTCAACCCAGCAGGTTTGTGCATGTGTGTGTGTGTGTGTGTGTGTGTGTGTGTGTGTGTGTGTGTGTGTGTGGGTGGGTGGGTACGGGAGCTCCTGGCTGGTGCTGCTCGGTTCGCTGCCATGCATGCATGCCAGCATGCATTCCAGCCGTGCGATGTGTGTGATTTCGAATCGTTTGTGTGTATGCTGTCACACTCACGTTTCCCATGACACAACCCCCGAACCGCACACCCCAGACTAGATCCTGGTTTACTCACGCCGTTCCCAAGTGGTTCGTTCCCACCACACTCACTGGCCGGCTGGTCGTTGCACAGAGCACGGGATTCGCTGACAACCACGCTGCACCCATCGCTGCTGCTGCTGCTGCTACTGCTGGTGGCGGCGGGATCGTGCAAGTGGGTGGTGTTTGATGTGTGTTTGGTCTGTGCGTGTTGGTGTTTCATTTCTTGATCCGTGCCCGTGTGCTGTGTGTGCTGTGTGTGAGACAAAGAGAGTGCTAGAGTGTGTGCCTTAACACAACAAAAGCCAGCAAACCACCAGCTGCAAGGTGTGTATCTCTCTCTGTGTATGTATGTGTGTGTGTGTGTAAACATACGTGTGTTTGTGTGCCTTTATTTGAAACATGCCCACCCGCCCATCATCTTGTTGGACACTTGCCTGTGATTGCTTCCCACCCGACACACACTTCCTTACACACATACATTCACGCACGCACATACGTACATTCATGTACCTGCACGCAACCCTACCCTGACCTGACACTGCACACCAACCTGACACTGCACACCAAACACACCGACCCACGCTGACATGATGATATATCGCTTGCCCTCACCTTTCCTGACGATTGCTGCCGTTATGGTGTGCGATCATTGCTTGTGTCTGTGGCTTGCGGTGCCAACCCAACGCTGCACCCACCACCCAACACTACACCGTTCGTGGCACCACCACCACCACCACCACCACCACCCAAGGCAGTGGCTTCCACAGTTGCTTGCGCCAAGTCAAAGAGGTCAAAGCGCCAGTGCCATCGCACTGCACGGACCCACCCTTCTCTCCCTCTTCCGCCGCTTCCACTTTTGCTGCTTGCTTGCTGCGAGCGGTGCTTTGCCTGTGCTGCCATCGTCCATTGCTCCCCCCACCCCCCCCCCAACCTTCGTGAGCAATCATCGCAATCCCCGCAATCACCCAGCACGCCAACATCAGCAAGCCGCGTTGTTCGCATACCCGTAACCAGAGGTGCGTGCCCTCCACGTACACCCTTTGCTTGAAGGCTGCAGCTCTTGTGCGCCTAGGCCATGATTATTTGTGTTCCGCTCTCTCCTGAACAGACTTCACACGCATGTGTGTCATATGCGTGTGAGATGTGTGTGTTCGTGTGTGTGTCCGTGTGTCGTGTTTGTATGTGTGTGACGGTGGCACGTGCCATTGTAGTGTCGGCGTCACGCACCATGTCACTGCATACACACACACACACACATCTCACACACAAACCTAATTGCATGCTGACTGCCAATTGCAAGCCTAACAACCAACACACCTGTGTTTACCCCTCTGCTCTTTCCACACACACACACACACACACACACACACACACACACACACACACACACACACACACCACGAACCAAACGCACCCCCACCCCGGTTCACCATCATCACACATTCACGCAGCAAGGCCGAGCGGTCTGTTCAAACCAACACACAACGCCACCACCGGCGCGAACTTTCAAACCAAGAAGAAGAAGAAGCAGCAGCAGCAGCCACCACGCTTTGTATGGTAGGTCGTGCACGAGCGCACCCTGCTCTGACACATTGTTGGGTTGCAAACAATCTACACCCCCCCCCCCGCAACCACGTCACCACGACCGTGCACCTTTGCACGCTCTCCCTCCATCCTCCTCCCTCCCTCCACCCACCGCGCACACCTGCGTTGGGGATTGCGTGGCGTTTGGGCCTGGGCATCACCATCATCACACGCCATTGCACGCACAGCACCAGCAGTGTGGCCACTGCTTGCACCTGCTGCTTGTTTTTTTGCGTGTGCCTGCATGCACGCACCCACCTTCACACACCACCACCACCACCACACCGCGCCATCAAACAACGCGAACGATCACTGCCTAAAGGGCGCTTGTTAGTGTGTCACATGCACGAGCCAGCACCATCAACACCCATCCATACAATCGCCAGGTCCAACAGCCAGCCACCATCTTCCCCGTTGAATCACCCGACACGCACCCACCCATCACACTTCTCCCAACCCGTCACCATACACACACACACACACACCACATACACATACACACGGCTTGTTCTCACAACTTGCGCTGTGTGCATTGGTTGTACTTGCGTGTGTAGCCGGCAGAACGAAGGTGTGTTGTCGACCATTTTCATCCAACACCCTTCGCCCGTTACATCACACATTGTCAGGGAGAAGGGGGTAAGCAGGCGGCAGCCTTTATGTTCCGTGCGTTGGCTGTGTTGAGCGCGTGTGTGGATCTTCATGAGCGTGTGCTTATGTGCGTGTGTTGACATGGCTGTGCGCATGTTGATGATGAGGAGTGGCCATCGGTTGTACGCACGCCATGTTCGGCTCGCCGGCCACACACACACACACACACACACGCAAGTACACATACACACACACACTCAAAAGTACACACAACACACACACACACACACACACACACACACACACACACACACACACACACACATACATACACATCCGTTGTGTTTGCTTTCCATGCAAGATTTGTCAACACCCGCACATCACACCGAACCAAATCTGTACCAAATCCATTCTGCTTCCGTTCTTTGCTTCCTTTCTGCCCGCCCGCCTCCTTTGGTGGCTGTGCGTTGATGACCGTCATGGTTTTGTCGTCATGCACACAAGCACGGCGTTTCGGTTTGAGAATCTTTTCACTTCTCTTTGTTCTCTCGCTGTGCGAGCGTATGATCGCCTTGTCCCTCTTCCCATGTACAACCATTCCCCTCTCTCCCCTTCCTCACCTTCTCTTCTCACCCATTGACACACACACACACATCATGTCGCATCACATATCACACACACACACATAACCCATGTGCCATCTCTCGATCACCACCATCCTCACAATGCCTGCTCTGTCCTTCCTTCACGCGTGAACCACAACAACCACACAGATCGCCTTTTGTTCGTGAATTCTCGCGCCACCACCACCGCGGCAAGTGACACCTGGCACCAGTAACAGCCCTCTGCTGTCGTGCCGTCGTCGTCGTCGTCGGCTTGTTTCAGCCAAGCACCCCTCGTCTTCGCATGGACGAGAGGCAACAGGGGAAACAAGACAAACAGGCAGCAGCAGCACCACCTCTCGCAACAGCACAAGCACCAGCACCAGCACCAGCAGTCCAAGCCATTCCGCCTCTAACGCCACTCCTTCACACGCTATCTGACCCAGCAATCACCCAGCACCTGGACCTCGCACAGCACCAGTACAACCAGCAGCAACAGCAGCAACAACCACCACACCACCGGCACCAGCAACGCCTGCAGGCAACAGCACCAGACGCGGCAGTGCTGAACCCTCGCTGGGAACAACTGGGACTTCAGCACCTGACAGCACTTCGACAGGCCGGCACACACGACCAACAACAACACCGCGGCGTGGCATTGCCGGTCCCAAGTGTCATGCAGAGTGACGCACAAGGCCGACCTTTGCATGCAGGCACGCACGTCGCCAGTCTTCACCCAACTGCGCACATCAACAACCCTTCCGCTGCCACCAACACCCACTTAAGCAGCACAGGCAACGCCACCGACACCATGCAGAGTGACAAGGGCGGGGCATCGCTCACGCCGGCGCTGCAGCTGCAGTCGCTGCGGTCACAGAGCAGCCACAGCATCGCCGCTCACGGCTCAGCCGCACACGACGCGCGCGCCACATCAGCGGAATCCACTGACCCAGACAACAAGGCAAGTGCGCTCCACCAGCACGAGCAGCAGAAACAGCAGCAGCACGAGCAACAGGAGCAGGATGCACGCTCGTCTCTGCTGATGCGACGCCAGCCACATGGACAAGGCCCACCACCACTGCATCTCCGACACACCAGCACGCAGTCCATGCCATCACTCCGTCTCACACGCAGCGGGAGTGCTGGTGCTGGCACCTGTGGGGAGCGAACGCGCCACGCAGCAAGCATGGGCGAGACAGGCAGTGGCGGCGCTGGTACTGTCGATGGTGATCTGTTTGCAGACACCACATCGCCGTCATCCACGCCGGGTGTTGGCGCTGCCCACCCAGCCGGTGTCACCACCACGGCACCTGCAACCAGCATGATGGACACTCGCATGGATATGGACACGGCGAGCGATGCAGCTGGTCACCATCATCAACACCACCGCCACCACCACCACGGTCACAGCAGCATGATGCAGGATGAAGGTGAGCCGTTGATTGGCGGTGTTGTGTCCAACACGTCCCACCGCCAGCACCAGCGCGTGAAGGATGACGATGAATCAGGTCTCTCGTCCTCACAACAGGCGGCAGAGACGCTCGTGGCCATGTCCACGCAGGCAACGCCACAGGCACGTTGTGCTGTTTTCCTTTGGGGTTGTTTGTCTGGTTTGCTGGTTTGTTTGTTTGTTTGTATGGCTTGTCTGTTTGTTTGTTTGTTGGTTTGTTTGTTGGTCTGGTTTGTCCCTGATCACCGACATTTTTCTTCCCCCAACACGCTCATTTCCCCCTCCCAACGCAACGTCATGGTCGCTCACCGGCATGGCACTGTTTCCGTGCTGCGGCATCTTGTTTTGTCTGTCCATTCATGCCTGCAGGCATCGGCATCAGCCGCGTCACACGGCAGACATGACGGCCTTGCGTCCAGCACAACTGAACACAAGCAGCAGGAGGCGCCTGGGGATGAGCAGTCGTCATCCCAGCTCTCTCGCGCCACCCAACAGCTGCTCAGCACACGCATGCCGCCAGCCAGCGCGGCGGCAAGCGGCGATGACGCAAGCGTTTCCTCCATTCTCGACCTGCAGAAACGCATTATGCAATCGCAGGCGCGCCTGGCCAAGACCCAGCACCAGCAGCAGCAGCAGCAAGGACAGGGGCAGGAGGAACATCAGGCCAAACCGCCACAGGGACAACAACAGCAGCACCAAGCGATTGAAGACTTCCTGCGACGCGCGGCAGACCAATCAGGCGAGCAGTCACAGCAGCAACAGCAGCAGCAGCAGCACACGCAACCCACACTACTGTCATACTCGCTGTCACCCACGTCATACACATCATCGCCCTCCCCGGGTGCCAGCATGGGTGCAGGGTTCTGGCAGCAGCAGCAGCAACAGCAGCCGATGCCTGGCGTGCCTTCGTCATCAGCAACATCATCGGCATCGTCCATGTCGCAGCCGGATGCCGGTCGCTCCCTCATGATGCTCCTGCAACAACAGCACCACCACCAGCAGCAGCCCATGTCAACGGCGTCGCCTTCATCGCCGGGCATGTCGCGTGCGTCCAACCACGCCCCACCTTCCCATTCGGGAAAGAGGCGGCCTGGCCCAGACCCGCTCCCTGCAAAGCGACCTGGGAGCTCCCATGACCTCTCACAGCGCATGGCACCGCAACAGCGCCAGCAGCCATCGTCCACGCTCAGTGGTGGTGGTGGTGGTGGTGGTGGCGGCGGCGGTGACATGATGCAAGGCATGCGCACGCCGATGCAATCAACAGGCACCATGTCGCCACTTGCAGGCACACCCCCACTGGGCGTCTCTCCCGTCGCCATTGCAGAGATGCTGCGACACTTCCAGGGGCCAGACACCCAAGACCAACAGCAGCAACACCACCAACAACAGCAGCAGCAACAGCAGCAACAGCAGCAGCAGCAGTTGCTTGAAAACCTTCGCCAGCTCCAGCAACTCCAGCAGCAGCAGCAGCAGCCTCCGCGACAACAAGTGGGCGGGTTTCAGCAAGTGTCACCGCAGCAGCTGACGGCATCACCATCAAGGTCAAGGCAGCAGCACCAGCAACACATGGGCAACGCGCGCATGCAACCCATGTCTGCGTTCCCTTTTCAACCGCAGCCGCAACAGCAGCCACAACAGCAGCCGCAGCCGCAGCAAAGCCGCCAGCTCTCGCCAATGGCCATGCAATCCATGTTCCCTGGTCTTGACTTCAGCGCGCTGCCTGTTGACAGCAGCGGCGTTGCCCTCACAGGCATGTCTGGTGGCATTCCCCATCAGATGTCACCACTGGCCATGCAGCCGCAACAGCAGCACCAGCAATCACCATCGCACCAGCCGCAACAGCAGCACCACCAGCAGCCTGCACAGGCGTTTTTCCAGCCTGGCACGTTCGCACCACAGCTGCCTTCAATGCAGATGACGACATCACCGCAACTGCAGCAGCAACACATGGACGCCATGCAACGCTCGCACGCGTCCCCACAACAGCTGACCGCCGCGCAATTTGAACCGCGAATGCCGGACAGCGGGGATGTGGAATCCCCGTCCGGGATCAGCACGGACATGATGGCTGGCCTGGCGGTGGAAGACCCAGCCAGTCGCATTGCGCGTCTGCTTGGCTATCCACGGCCAGCCAAGCGCGAAAGCAACATCTGCTGCGTCTGTCAGCGCGAGAGCGATCACGGCATGCGGGGGTACGTTGTAATTTGCTGGCGTGGACGTGAATGTGTCGTTGCAATGTTTGAGTCTGTGATGCATTCTTTTGAGTGTGCGTTTGTTTGGTTATCTGTTTGTTTGGTTGTCTGTTTGTATGTTTCCTTGCTGTGCGTGTTTGGGTTGAAATAACATGGGCGCGAACCTGTGCTCGTTCGTTGTTGTTTGATGTAGCCGCGCATGTGCGTGTCATTCCTTTGTTGTCATTCCTTTGCGTGTGCGCGAGGCAACGATGACCAAAGAGGAGGGGGGGACGAGACGTTGCAGGATTTAAGAGCGACATGCCCGCATCACTTCATTTGTTTAGTTTTGTTTTGTAAAATGCGACTGATTCTCACACTTTGCCTTGTGTGTTTGTGTCGTCAAACCTTGTGGCTGAGCAGGCAGCTGTGCTCCACGTGCTACTGGTGAGACCTGATGCAAGCTGGCACGTGGCATTCTATTGTTTCTCTTGTTTGAGTGTTCTATCGTGCTGGCAAGCTCACACGACAGCCTGCCCGCCCGCTGCCTGTTTATGACCCTTATCGTCGTTACCTTATCGCTCACGCACATGAAATGCCCTTTGCCCCAAACACACGATCTTTCTCTCTGTCGCCACCCGAAACTCATCCAAAACCTTACAACCGCGCATTCACACACACACGCGCGCGCGTGTGTATTGTGCAATTGTGCAGTGGCGTGTACAATGACATTCGCAAATGGGTGCGGCGAGACCCGCGTCGCGTGTTTTACCTCAACGACATGCGGCAGTTTTCCTTTGACCAACTCATCGAAGGTATTGCGTGTGTGTGTGTGTGTGTGTGTGTGTGTGTGTGTGTGTGTGTGTGTTGAAGATGGGGCAGTCGTTGCCGCGTGTTCAGCGATGTGTGTACGTGTGCACGCTGGCAGCTTGTTTCGTCATTCCAGTCCTGCTTGATGCTGCGAGCTTCGCTTACTCCCTCAATACACACCTCACCCCACTTCACTGTCGCTGACCCTTCTGCTTTCGCATCACCGCCATGTTTATGCCTACTTGCCTGCTCGCATTGCTTGCATGCACGCAGATCTCAAGGAAATGCCTCGCGGGTGCTCCCAAAACTACCAGTGCACGGATGAAAACTTCCACCAAGACTCTGGTGAGTTGCACAACCAGCAGTGTACATAAAGAGCCACTTCTCACCTTCACACACACACACACACACGTGTCGCGCACGCTTGTGGTTGTTGGAATGTGCTGTTGCTCTTGTGTCTGCGCGCACTTGCAAAAAAGTGCAAGTGTCCTTGTGGACGTCCCACCACTTTAATTGTTCAATGTCCAGAAGTGGTTATTATCCTCTCACCATTCACTCCTTCGCTTTCACCATTCATACCATCGCTCAAAATAATCACGAACCTGTCTTCTGCTACGTATTTCGTTTCCCTTTCTTTTTTTGTCCTTTTTTTTTTTTTTCCTCCTTCCTTTTTCCTTTTCTTTGTGGTTTTGTCGTCGATCAGTGTCCAAGTGCACACGCTGCCGCACCATTGCCGCGTGCCATCGCGATCCCAACATGGTCATTCGAGGTGCGAACAGCTGGCGTGTCGTACCACCACCACAATTGCGTGCGTGCGTGTGTGTGGGTGGGTTCTCCCCCCCCCCCCGCCTCCATCTGGGTTTCAGTCTGATGACTGCACACTGCGTCTATGCCCGCTGTCATGCCAGTGAGCATGCGAGTGCTCACAGACGAACACGACACGTATACTCCGGCGACTATCATCTCACGCTTGTTCTTGCTCCCCCATGCCCAAACGCACTGTTCTTTCTTTGATCAACACCATACATGACGGGCATGCCACCAACACCACTGCTGGCGATCCGTGTGAAAACAACGACCAACTTTCAACTTTGGACTGCACATGGACGATGTTCCATGATGATTCTTCGCTCCAATGCCTGGCGCAGTCGTGATGAAATGCCTCCAGCGCGCACGCGCAAACCAAGTTGCGTAATGACGCATTGGCATCAGTAACAAGCAGCGGATGGATGGGCCCCTTCTTGTGTTGTCCCGGCTGTTTTACCTTCTCGTCTCTCCAGTCCAGCAAGAGCCATCCACGCGCACATGTGCGTCCACACACCCTTTCCCCGAACAACCCCACGCGCCAACCAAACCAAACCAAGGCGTTGCATTCTTTCTTCACATCAGGAACAATCAAGGCCTTCTCTACAACATCGTTACCGAGATGCTGCTGGCAAGCAATTCCACGCTGTTCCAAAACGTGGATGTTCTGCTACCGTGACAAGTTCTCCTCTTTTCTCCACCAACTACACCTCCTGACACTCTTCGCTTCGCTTCGTTGTTCGTCCCTCCGTGCGGCCGAGCAACCAGATGGCTCCAACTCCGTAATCGCCACCCTTTGCTCGTCTTGTAGACGATTTCACTGTGTTGCAGTTGACAATCCCCTGCTCCGTCTGCGAGTATCTACTTCTCACCGTTGCGGCTATCACACATGACAGCAATTCTGAGGCACTCCTCCTCGTGTCTCTCTGTGTGTCTCTGTACGTAGCCTCCCCCGCTCCCCCGCTTCCCCGCGTTGTCGATCCTTACCTTACCTGTGTTCATTCACACTTGTGCATTCTGCCTGTCATGTCTCTCCTGCAGCATCCATGATGCGTTTGTGCCGTGCCATGCATTTGCTGGTTGTTGGTTCTCGCCTCTTCCAGCTTGCATCTGCACGCTGTCACGTTTATTCGCCTTACCTCGATGTCTATTACCCCGCCCTTGTATCATGTTGTGCCACACGTGCAGTGTACCTAATGCAGACAGATGCCTCCACGTCTGCAAGTGTCCATGGTGTACTCGCAAATGTCAATGTGTTACATTACGGTCGTGCCTAACATGCACTTACTTGGTGCAATCGTTCGTTGTCGTTACATCCCCAGTGATGCTTGTGTTCCATCGCCATTGTTTGCTGTTCCATGGTGAGAGTGTAGTACCATTCCCTGCATCCTTTCATGGTTAATAGTTACCCCACTCATGATCCCATGCGTTGTGCATGTGCGTGTAATTGACGTGCAGTTTTCTGTTCTTCGTGGCGGCTGCAACTGTCATCACACCAAACCACAATGTCCAGATGCCTGCGTTGCCCTAACACGTGCCAATCCACCCCTCTGTTGTTGACGTGCGTGCGCGTGTGCAGTGTGTAGTGTGTAGTTGGGTGGTCCAGCTTTCTTTGCATTCAACCAATGGCGTTTTGACACCAAATACACGAATAGCATGAAGAGAAGCAACTTCATTGATTGCAAGTCCATTTATGAGGAAAAATTCATGTCAAATACAAAGCCCACGCACGCACACACACAAATACAAATACAAACACACACACAACACACACACACAACCATAATCACAAAAACACACACACTTACACACACACACACACAAACACAAACAAACACATCAGTCGGCACAGCTGCCTCGCCTGCGATGCAACTCCACTGTGATTGCATCCGCAAACACGCGCCCACACACCGGACACGCCCGCCCCTTCCCTGTCTGCTGTCTGGCGTCTGTTGCCACTGCCTCCGTGTGGCGAAGAGATCCTGTCCGTGAGCGTGGGCGTGTGCGTGTGCGTGTGCGGCTGTGGCTGCGGCTGCGCTGAACCCGTGCGCGGGCGCTGGCACTGCTGGCACGCTTGCTGTCAGCAGCGGCAACTCGTTGAGTTGCTGGTGGTGTGGGTTGTGGCATGGCCACCCCGACGTGTTCACGTGTGCTGGTGCTGGTGGTGTCGGTGGTGGGTGCATCTTGGTGTGCATGCGTGTTTGTAACGCGCAATGACGAGGATGAACGCGAGCGGCGATGTCGCCGTGGAATCTTCTGTTGTTGTTGTTGTTGTTGTTGTTGTTGTTGTTGTTGTTGTTGTTGTTGTTGTTGTTGTTGTTGTTGTTGTTGTTGTTGTTGACTCGTGTGATCAGCATGTAGGCGCCGTGCTGTGTGCGACGGTTGCGGTGATGAAAAATTTAGGGATGACGACCTTGCTCGCGTGACGAGTAAGTCCTCCTTCCCCTCAAACAAGGAGTCGCCTCCGTGTGACCCCACTACCGCCCCACTACCATGACCAATATCGGTGTTGGAAACATGATGTGCAGACAAGTGCTGCAGCGAGCGTGATCTGGCACGACGGGTGCTCTCATCCACGGCTGTTGCACGTGCACCTGCTGTCGTTGCGTTTCGTGGTGCGACGGCCGGGCGAGCCTGTCCACGACCGGTGACATCATTGCACGTGCGCGCATCGACACCAGCAGGAGCAGCAGGAGCAGCAGGAGCGCGGTCTTGATCATATCTCCTGTAAACGTCATCGTTGTCAGTATACTTGCTCCTGCTGCTGCTGCTGCCTGTGGTGGCGTGCCTTGCATTGTTCTCACCATCATTACCACCATCACCACTGTCTTGGTGGTGTCTGTCATCGCTGCGACGGAAAAGGGCGGTGAACGACCGCGATCGGAACAAGCGACCAATAACACCTTGTTGTTGGTGCTGGTGCTGGTGCTGCTGTTGCTGTTGCTGTTGTTGTTGTTGTTTTTGTTGTCGTCGTTGTTGTTGTTGTTGCTGGTGCTGCTGTTGTGCACTGTTGCGCGCTTGCTCGTCATCACCACCATCGTCATCATCACCATCACCATTCTCACTTTTGGCAGCCGTGTCACTCAAAGCGCGCTGTCTTCCTACGTGTTCGCCAACGCCGCCTGTAGCTTTCGAGTGTTCAACGACACCACCAACGTGATTACCTGCTTGCAGCGGTGCGTGTGTTTGCATTGGCCGCACGCGTGCAGCGTTGTTGCGATCCAAACTCCCACCTCTCCTCCTCGCACCTCCACCATCATCGTCAACACCATCATCGTCATCACTGACGATGCCAGAGCGTTCATCGCGCAGGTCTGGTTGTGCTCTCCATCCACCGCTCGTCCGATGGCGTGATGCTGACGGATGCGCGCGTGTGTGCATGCGCAGTTGCACGAGGTCAAGTGGTGCAAGCGTGTCTGTTGCCTCGATCCGCTCGCGCTCCCTCCTTTCCAAACGCGCGCGCCGCGCCCTTCGCTTTGGAGCACGTGTGTCATCTCCACTCCTCGCACCACCGACACGACCACGAGTAGCGGTGCTGGTGGCACGTGCATGATTATCACCATCAGTGGCACCAGCGTGAGCATTCTTCAGCACGGCGTCGAAATTGCGCGCGTTGGCAAAGAGCACATCGTCATCCACGCCCAGCCCTTGTTGTTGTTGTTGTTGTTGTTGTTGTTGTTGTTGTTGTTGTTGTTGTTGTTGTTGTTGTTGTTGTTGTTGTTGTTCAGTACTTCTTCCACCACTATCTTGTTCGTTAGTCTCCTTGCTACTCGCACCCTCGTTTCTACACGCACGTTGATGCTCACGGCCACTGTTCGCACCTCCGGGCACAACTTGGCCAGATGCAGTGCGAGTATCCGTCGTGATCTCTGCTCCCTGCCCTGCTGTATCGTGTTGATGCCTGGGCCGAGCCCCAGCCGTTGCTGCGGTTGCTCTTGTTGATGTTGCTGTTGGTGTAGTGCCTGTTGCTGCCGTTGTGGTTGACTCAAACTCGAGCACGTCAATGACCCCAGTGCTTGCAGGCACGTCAAGCGCTGCAAGTTGGCCTCGAGCCGATGGCTTCTTCCTCCGCTTTTTCCGCCCCCTGCGCTGCTGCTGCTGCTGCTGCTGCTGGTGTTGTTGTTGTATTTGTGTGTCGGTCTCAGGAGCACGTGCAGTGTTTGCAACCACGGCAGCCGCGTTCCCGTCAGCACTTGCATCACGCGCCGTTGTGCTATCGGAGCACCGTTCCTCTCCCACCAGTACAACGTGCCCTGGAGACGACACCAGCCCCTGACTCACAGCACGAACACGCACAGTCAAATCGCCCTCGCCAGCAGGTATGCCACTGCCGCTGATGTCAGCGTACCTGCTGGTGCTGCTGGTGCTGCTGCTGTTGGTACCTCCCTTCCTTGCCCACCGGACGAAAAGCGCAAGCGTGAAGGGCTTGACGAGAAAGGACAGCATGTTGCCTGCAAGCACCAGTTGCGTTCCATCCGCAGCCTGTTGCAGCAGCGCCTTTGTGCGTGCTGCAAACAAGGCCACGTCCACGACCATGCTCAGAACAAGGTACACACACGTTGCCACGAACACCTTATTCCTCGCAATCCATCTGCTGATGCAACTGCCACTGCTGTTGCTAGTGTTGCTGGTGTTGCTTCTGTTGTTGCTCGTGTGGTGGAAGCGCGCGATCAGTAGGATGGGGGCAAGGGCGATGTTGTAGGCGAACATGCCACTGGCCCCAGCACCACCAGCGACAGCACACACCGTGTGCACGCCAATGCACAGGTCAAGCAGCGCCACAAGCAGCGTGCCCTGTCCACCAACACCGTCACTGGCGCTCAGTGCACTCGTCAAGGTGGACGCAGCTGTATCTGCGTCACTGTACGCTGCACGTGTCGCGTGGTTGTTGCTGCTGTCAGTGGTGTCGGTGCCGGTGCCGGTGGTGTATTGGGCCCTGCCTTGTCGCCCAAGAACGGAGATGAGGAGCACAATGGATGTAGCAGCAAGGAGCACGACGTGGACCGCGTACAGCGCGAGCGACCAACCAGCATGTCCGTTCTTGCTGCTCTTGTCATTGGCGGTGATCCTGAAGCCACGCTGGTCCTTGAGCCACGTCATGGTAGCGGCAGTGATGATGGCTGCGATGAATGCAGTCGCGAGTAGAAAGAGGTGAGCGAGGGGGCGCGGGCGCGCGTTCACGCGCATGATGAGGTAGTTGAGGCAGAGGGATGCAAACGTGAG
>NW_004754896.1:417822-425322 GCF_000188695.1 Salpingoeca rosetta | reverse complement strand
GCGTGCTCGTGCGGTGGCTTTTTTGCTTCCTTCTCCAACCAGGCATGTGTTGCTGTTGTTGTTCCCCTTCCTTGTTGTTGCTTGGGGCTGCATGTCGGTTGATGTCATGTCACTTTTTCCGCAAGCGAAACGCAGGTCTCTGCTGTTCTAGATGTGGTTGCCGCCCTTGCTTCTGTCCTTCTGCGCTTGTGCCCTTCCCTTTTTGATGCTTTGCGTGCTCCTCCTCCCGCTGGCTTATGTGTGTGTGCTTGTGTGTGTTGTTTGTTGATCTTGTGTGTGCTTGTTGATCTTGTGTTATGACAGTGACATCCATTTCCCAAGTACAATTCATCTCACGATCACCCACCCAATATCACTCACATCTCACACGCATCTCGCTCATCGCACGTTTCTTGGCGTGCTTGCCGTGCTTGCTCTGGTGCACTTCCTCGTGTTTTTTATGGACAACCACGATACCACCATCAACAGCTGAGCCGGACACGCACGCAAACCACCATTGCCAACACACACTCACACAGCACCACGCACTGTTGTTTTGAAAATCAGCAACACTTGGTGGTAAGCTGTCATTCACTCCAATCGTTTTGTATCCCAGCTGCACCCTCACAGTGCGTGTGTCCTGTGCTCGTCTATGCGTCTGCTTGTGCGTGTGTGTGTGTGTGTGTGTGTGTGCGTGTGTGTGTGTGTGTGCGTGTGTGTGTGTGTCTGTGTGTGTATGTGTGCGTGTGTGTGCACCCTGCTCTCTCTCTCTCTCTCTCCTCCTCTCCTCCTTTCTTTCCCTCTCCATCTCCGTCGGCACTGTGGTGTCCGCTTTGTTTTGGTGTGCGTGCATGCGTCTGCGCGCACACTGATCGCTCGATCGGTTGCTTGGCTTTCGATGCGCCAACAACTCGTATCAGTGTGTGTGCGATCGGTTGAGTTTTGAAGTTTGCTTCGAGCAGGATGGGGCGTGAGCAACGCTGTTGTCCCTCGTCCGCGACTTACCGATCCTCTTGGTCATGGCCGAGCCTCTGTGTCCTGGCTTCCATCGTCGCTTCTTTGTGCTTCTCCGCCTACGTATTGCCACCGTCTGCATTCGTGTGTGTGTGTGTGTGTGTGCGTTGGGTGTGTTGGGCTGACTTGCTCCCCACCTCACCCCACTTGTGTTCGTTTGTTGCACGCCACGATGAGTGCTTCTATTTGACTTCTTGGCGTTCCCGAAGGTGGTTGGTAATGTTTTGTTTCCAGGCTGGCTTCGCCACCCTCTCCTCCACTCTCTTTGTCCTCCGACTCTCTTCACTTCCAGCGCTCGCCCTTGAATCACATGCACACGTGCATGTGGTGTATGTGTGTGTGTGCGTGGTGCGTGTGTGGTGTGGCTCGCTTTTCTTCAAGCTTTGCCTCATCTTGTTTCGTTGTGCACTGCATGCACATTGTTGGCGCATGACACTTGCAGTGCTCGTGCTTGGTTGCTGCCGTCACATCACCTTGTCAGTGAAGCTGTTTCTTTGTTGGTTGCGTGACGGCGTGTCTCATCCCCCATCTTTTCCCCCTCCTTACCCGTTTCCCTTGACATTCACCGCAATCTTCCACGCATTTTGAGCCAACACCCTCCTCTCTTTTTGAATGAATGGCTCTCGCTGACACGCACACGGCTATCCTAGCTCTCGCATATCACGCACCATTTTCCCTTTTGCCCCTGTAACTCTCCACAGCTTCCTTCCCTTCACTGCTCTCCTCCCTCCCCCCCCCCCCTTTCTTCTTCACCGCCATCGCAAACTCCACTGCAAACACCCGTTTCAAACGCCTCATCTCATCCACGCACCGTCTCCCCATTGTTGCGCTTCGATCGCGTGGCGTGTACTCCCTTTCTCATTGTCTCCACCCTTCCCTCCCTGGCCTTACTCCCACACCAACCAACACAAATCTTGGTTTGGTTCGTGCTTTGCGCTTTGCCTGCAGGCACGGGCAACCGCGCGTGTGCACCCACCCAACACAGGACCCCCAACCAACAGTTGCGAACACAGGACACGCGACACCCAGGCCGGTGCAGGCGGTGATCCCCTCCCGCCCTTCTTCCGAGCGAGTAGCAAGACCCCGCACGCTGTGACACTCAGCAGCTGCTGTCATTGCTGTCTCTGCTGCTTCTGTTGTTCCTCCAGCCCAAGTCCATTCAAGTAGGTATTCCCTCCTTTGTCTTCTCCTGTCCTTTGTTGGTGGTTGACTCCTCAACAACCCATTGGAGCCTTGGCTCTGGGCGTGCGTTCTTGTGCAGGCAAACAACACCACACGCCTCCACTTTTTCGATTTTCCGTTTGCTTGCACCTTCCAACTCCTGGTTTTTGGTTTTGACCCTCACTTGTTTCCCTCTCTCTGCTTCGTCTCTTTGTCCCACCAGCACAGACTCTCAACCCCGACTCCCCTCCCAAACAAACATCTTCAACCTCCCTCCCTCGTCGGTGACTTCTGATCTCCATTTTCTCTGCCTCCTCGAAGCAAGCATCTGTCCACGGGCCTCACGAGCCTCCGCCCGCCGCGCAGCCGCGTTGGGATTCCAAGAACATCGCCAGCTCCATCGCAGCGCTCAGTACGGACATGGGGGACAGACACGCCCCTGACCAGTTCCACCTCGCAAACGTGGGCGAGCAGGGACAGCAACAGCAACAACTGCAACAACAGCAACAGCGGCAGCTGCAACGACGTCAGCAACAAGAAGGGCAGCAACAACACCAGCCACAACACCAGCCACAACAACAACAACAACTGCCACAACAACCACAGCTGCAACCACAACAACAACAACAACAACTGCCACAACAACCACAGCTGCAACCACAACAACTGCCACAACAACCACAATTGCAACAACAGGAGCAGCAACAGCAGCAGCAGTGCGCAGGGCCACCCCCAGGATGTGCTGATCTGCGAACTGTGAGGGCTGTGTTTGGTGCCTGGCTCGGTGGTCAGTTGCACGACACTGTTGCATCATGGATGGTGCCGCACTGCTGTCGCGTCCTGCTCAATCACTTTTCGCAACAGCAACAGCCGCAGGCCCAACCAGGTGATGGTGCCGGCTACTTGTCCGAAGCGGGTGCGGTTTTACAAGCATTTGTGCAATTCCAGCAACAACCAACACCGCCGCAACAACAACAGCTGCAGCAGCGCGACCAGCCGCCGGAAGCAATGGTACAGCAGCTGCTGCGGTTTCTTGAGGATCGGCATCAGCCACAGCCGCAACAGCCGCCTTCATACCTCGAACAACAACAACAACAACAACAACAACAACAACAACAACAACAACAACAACAACAACAACAACAACAACAACAACAACAACAACAACAACCCAGCCATACATCGCCTTCGCAGCCACCCATGACACCTGGGAGCCCGTCAGCATGGCTCAGCCAGGACATTGGATCGCCGTCGTTGTTCCGCATGCCACTGTCGCCATCAGCGGTGCTGGATCCATTTCGGCGCGCCTCGCATGACGTGTGGTCGCTTCCACCCACGCCTGGCACCACGCACCCGCCACATCCGCCCCACACGTCGTCCACACTCTCGGGCGTGGTGACGGCACAGTCCCAGCCAATGTACGACGATAGCAACATGCCAACCCCCAGCGCCCGCGCTCACGACCGCCAACGCCAACCTGAACACGTTCAGTACCACCAACAGCAGCAACATGTAGGCGATTTCACACAACAGCAACAACAGCAACAACAGCAACAACAGCAACAACAGCAACTGCATGCCCACGTGGAGCACGGTCAGCCTGCCGGTTCGGGCTGGTCTGTTGCGTCTGCGGGCATGCAGTATGTCTCGACATCTACGTTGTCGTGCATGCCTGCAGGCAACCCAACGCCCAACCAAGAGCAGCTCCTGCTGCAGCAACAACTGCGTGAGGAGCAGGAGCAGATGCGGCTTCACGGCGGCGGTGCAGACTCGGGCGTTGGCGTGGACGCATCCGTGCACGCCGATGGCACAGGCCAAGATGAGCCACCAGCGAAGCGACCTTTTCTCACAGAGGCAGCAGAACTGCAACACCAGCTGACGCAGCAACAGCAACAGCAGCACTTGCAACCACACTTGCAGCAACAACCACACTTGCAGCAACAACCACAACTGCAGCAACCAGGAAATGGGATTCCTCCACCCACTGCCCCGCCCCCACCTGCAGCCATGCTCGGGAATGGGCATGTTGATCCAGTCGCCCTGCTTTCCATGCTGCAAACCTCCGCACCAGGCGACACCTCCGCTCCAACACCGGCAGCTGCGGCGGCAGCCAGGTTGCATGCAGGCAACGCCACCAGCGCGCTGCGCCACGGTGCATATGGACAGGTGCCTGGGGCCAGCATGCCCTTGACGGACATGGGCGTGGCTGGTCCTGTCGGCAACAGCTTTGGGTTCTTCACCCAGCACCAGCAGCGCATGCCTGCAGGCAGCAATCCAGATGATACCACGTCCTCTCAACACGTCTGCCCTATCTGCGAAGGTCCTGGTCGAAACTCTGCATCAAAGTAGGTTTCGAATTGTGGCGGCTGTGTGTGTCTGTGTGTGTGTGTGTGTGTGTTTGTGTGTGTGTGCTTGTGTGCTTGTGTGCGTGTGTGCTTGTGTGTGTGTTGTGTGTGTGTGTGTGTGTGTGTGTGTGTGTGTGTGTGTGTGTGTGTGTGTGTGTGCTTGCGCACCATCTCACGATTATTTGTCACCCTGCTCACAATTGCAGGATCTGCAACAAGTGCTTTGGCGGCTTGCACAATGACATTCGCAAATGGTCACGTGGCATCCGTGAAGGCAACGTCGTTGTTCCTGCCTCTCCCTCCGACCTCACAGTCAATGATTTCGAGCGCGGTAAGCCCACAGA
The DNA here is from genome assembly GCF_000188695.1 of Salpingoeca rosetta. Lineage (NCBI taxonomy): Eukaryota > Choanoflagellata > Craspedida > Salpingoecidae > Salpingoeca > Salpingoeca rosetta. Next base: position 420,479 of record NW_004754896.1, on the reverse strand, counting down.
GTTTATGTGTGTGTGTGTGTGTGTGTGTGTGTGTGTGTGTGTGTGTGTGTGTGTGTGTGTGTGTTTCTGTCTGTTTGTTTGACTGCCGCTTGTTGTGCGTGCGGGGGGGGGCATTCGGTTCTATGCAAGTACCTCATCAGCGCCGTGTTGTCCACCACATTCCCCCTTGAATCAGCGTTGATGCACTATATCCCACGGGGATGCAAGTCCGGAACCAACGCTTGTCCGCCCTCAGCCTACCACACCTCTGTGCCATCAAGTATGCGATCCAATGGTTGACATGAACGCCTGGTTTTGCCGTGTTGTGATGTGTGAGTGTGTGTGTTTGCTGCTTGTCTTGTTATGATGTACGTGTGTGTGTGTGCGTGCGTGTGTGTGTGTGTGTGCTGTGCTGTGCAAGTTCGCTGTCGTACGCCGCACTCTCTGCACTAGACATCCCTGACATGCCTTGCTTTTTTGTCTCTGATGTGTTTCTTTACTTTTCACCAACAAGATGAGATTTGCACGCGCTGCCGCACTCTTGCCATCTGCTCCCGGTTTTCACACGAAGTGCAGTCACGTGAGCGCTCGCTGTGTGTGCGTGTGTGTGTGTGTTTGTGTGTGTGTGTGTGTGTGTGTGTGTGTGTGTGTGTGTGTGTGTGTGTGTGTGTGTGTGTGTGTGTGTGTGTGTTTGTGTGTTTGTGTGTTTTGTGCATGTCCTCTCGTGCCGGCTGATCTGTTCCACCCCGCCCTCTTGTCTGCACACACACACGCACTCAACGCACATCTCACTTCTTGCTTTGTTGCCCTGCAGGCATCCAAACCGCTCTGACGCAGATGTACAACAGAGGCGAAGTGAGGCAGCCTCCCACCACGGGCGCGGACCAGTTTCACCAGCGGTAGCAGTGCTTTTCATCGTCCTCCATGCGCCATTCGCCATTCGCCATTCCCCTCATTCTCTCTCCACTCCACTGCGACAGCGTGTGCTTGATTTGATGGCTGGCAAAGAAAGCAGAAGCACCTGCTGGGCAGACTGCTGCTTTTGCCATTGGCCCCTGCGTGCCTTTATTCGATTATGTTTGTGATCACGTCATGTTACAAAGCACATGAGTGCATCTCATCTTCTTCCCCGCCCTTGTGCCCGCTGCTTGCTGCTTGCTGCCTGCTGATTATTGATTGTTCTTGCGTGCACGCCGTGGGCTGGCCACGTGCTGAGCAGCGTTTTACCACCTATCCCCGTTATCCGCTTGCTTGTCTGTCCGTCGTTGCATTCTGTTGTCTTACTTTATGTTGCACGCTGTTTTTTCGTTTTGTGGTTTTGCGCTTTGGTTTGCGTGTTTTCCTTCTTCTTTCGTTCTTGATTCATCCCTAACAGCTGAACCACGAGCGGGCCCCTTTTGCCCTTTGTTACACTACCCTCCCCAACGTCGGGTTCCGTTGTCTCCTGCTTGCAGCTTCAAGCAACCAGGTGTTTCTGTGCTTCTTCCAATTTCTTGTCTTCGTTGATCTTCTCCTCTCTTCCCTGAACTGTTCAGCCATGGACAGGTTGATGTTGGTTGCGTGTTCATACACTTTCAACCTAACTGTCGGTGTGTTTTTACCACGCCTCATGCTTGGTTGCTTGGTTGCCGTGCCACCAGCAACAGTTGCTTGCTTCCTTCTTGCCTTTTGTCACATTATTTTTTTTGCTTGCACTTTGGGAGCAAGATGCAGGTCCGTTGCGAATGGTGTTGTCAACAGCGCTCTTGCTTGCTTGCTTGCTTGCTTCAGTCTCATATTTGATGCGCGCGCGTTTCGCAGCGCAGTGTCTTGCTCACGGCACAACTGTTGACGACATGATAAATTACATCCCTCCAACCCAGCACGACACACGACATACAAAAATATGGTGTGGAAAGGAACAGCAGCCACGCAAAAACACAAACAACGCACACGACGACTTTACACACCGCAATCGTCATCCTCCACAGCTCCAACTCCAACGAAGCAAACCACAGCGGTTGCTGTTGCTTGCATGCTTGTTGCTCTGTTGTACTTTGACGGCTGCACATTGACTCCGGGATGAGCCAGATACAGTACAAGCCGCCCAAGATCCACGACACCTGCCCCACGTGTGCGGGCAAGGGCAAGATCAGGCGCAACGGTAAAGCCGCAAGGGAGCAGGATGTGGCGATGAAGGTGTTGACTGCGTTGGTGGTATTGATGGTGCCTGAACATGAAGCGCACAACCTTCCTTTCACGCTCGCTACACCTGCACACACACACACACACACACACACACAGATGAGTGCGTGAAGCCGAATGAGCTCGTGGCGCTCATTCCATACAGCGACCAGCGATTGAAGCCGAGACGAACGTTAGTTGCTGGTTGCATTGATACACGCGCACACGTGTTTGAAGCTGTGTGTGTGTGTGTGTGTGTGTGTGTGTGTGTGTGTGTGTGTGTGTGTGTGTGTGAGGGTTGTTGGGGTGTCGTTGTCGTTTCTCTCCTGCACTGATGCTGTTGTCGTCGCTTTTCTTGTGTGGAAACAGGCGGCTCATCATCGGGGTGAGCATCCTGCTCACGCTCGCCGTGGTCTTCTGCATCGTTTTCTTCATCTTCCCTCGCCCCATCAGCGTCAAGTGCGTTGACTGTGGTGATGTGTGTGTGTGTGTGTGTGTGTGTGTGTGTGTGTGTG
>NW_004754896.1:414580-415927 GCF_000188695.1 Salpingoeca rosetta | reverse complement strand
TAATGTGGGCTTTTTTGCCCCCCTTTTCCCAATTTGTGAGGGGTCGTTCTCCCCCCCACACCATACACCCCAGAGGAATCCCTTGTCGGTGTTTTGCCCTGAAAGTATTTTTTTTTATTGTTTCATGTTGCGCCCAAAATCATTTTTCAAACATGGTTCCCCCCAAAACCTCGCCACCACCCAACCCCTGTTTCTTGTTTTTGCTCAAGCCTACAGTAGGTCACATTGACACGCACACACACACACACACACACACACACACACACACACGCATGCGTTTCCATATGGTCCACGTTTTATTGGCGGAGACGCAAAGGCAAGCGAAGATTGGAATGAAATGAAAATCCAACAGAAGAACACACAAGCGCAAGTGCAATTACAATTGCAAGTGCAGTGTAGCGTGGTGGGCATGCCCCCATGCACACACACGTACACTCTCTTGCATGCAAGCACTCACGCATTCCAAGGGTAAGCGAAAACAACAACGATGCCTCAGTGTGCAAGTTCAGAACATGCCAAGCAAGCACAGGCGTGAACCCCCAATGAACACGCATGCACACATGCGATGACACTTCCTTTGAACAACACGCACACGTGACAAGTCAACACAACAAAAGCAAAGAAAAGGGCATGAAGCAAAATCGTGCTTGCGCACGCCCCCACATGCACGCACACACACACACACATATGCAGGCAGCCGACTTGATAAAGAGGAAAGCAAAAGTCTCACATGACAAGGTGTCAAGCGAGTTGAGTGGCTTCACGTGTGCACCCCCATGCACACACTCGCACACACATGCAAGCAAGGACACCTTTGATCATGTCAAGAACAAAACAGAAAGACTCAAAGGAAGCAAAATGACACAAGCCACAAAAGGAAACAAAGAAGCAAAACAAACTTCGTCAGGCAGGCGGTAGGCAAGTGACATGACAACGCCATCAGCGATGACAGGGGCACGACTGGAAACACAGTCGGCAACAGCACACACGAACGCGTGCAGGCTTGAAGAAAATGAATGCAGACAAACACACAGGTGAAGTCGCAAACGGAACACACACACACACACACACACACACACTCATCTTTTATGTACGACGGAGATTCGCGCTCGAGTATTACACCCCATTTACATACTATTTTTCATTTGTTTTATTAGGGGAGTTTTTTAAAAATGGAACTAAAAATAAAAAAAGAAGGAGCAAGATGCCAGCATATTCTTTTCTGGGATTGAGCGCAGAGGAGGCTGTAGCTCCTCAGACAGTCATGCATCATGTTTAGATCGTATAGTCATATTGAGGTATATGGAGATGTCTGCACCCTCTTCTCTTTTTTTTCTTCTTATTGTC
>NW_004754896.1:405565-408998 GCF_000188695.1 Salpingoeca rosetta | reverse complement strand
ATCATCATCATCATCATCATCATCATCGTCATCGTCATCGTCCTCCTCCTCCACAAACTCCCCATCTTCCTCCTCACCACCGCCATCACTCTCATCATCAAGGCCACGGTCGCTGTCGTTGTCGTTGTTTCCAGCATGCAGCATCAGGAACGTGTCATCCTCGGTGTCATCACTGCTGCTGCTGCTTGTCATGCTGCTGCTGCTGCTTCTGGTGGTGTTGGTACTGGTGTTGACACCGTTGATGGTGTTGATCACGTTGATGGCATCCGCATCCAAGAGGATGGGTCGTGGGTCCGCCTCCATCATCGCTATCAGTGTAGCAACAGTTGCGCGCGCGTCTGCGAGGGTCAGTGGTGGCTCACCTCTGCCAACGCCACCAGCATCACCACGAGCAGCACGATCATCATTATCATCGTCGTCGTCGTCGCCGTCTTGCATTTGATGATGCTGTATGCTGTGGTCGTCTGGAATGCCCAAATGTTGATGCTCACGGTCGACTCCAAACAGCTCAAGCATGACTGCAAGTTGATGTAGTGAACGGCGTTCCTGTAACCGCTGCTGCCGCTGTCGCTGTCGTTCCTCCTCATCAACATCACCACCGCCATCACCATCGCCATCAGGGTTGCTTCTGACATCACCGTCGCCTCCGTTCGCTGCTGCCATGAATGGGATCGGGCGGGGCGATGACCTTGCGGTGGCCATGTTGAAGTTGATGTTGGACACACGTCCACTCGCTCGGTTCCGAGCCGCGGCCCTCGCTGCCCTCAGCACAGCCGCTGTCGGCGCCGTTGCCACCATTGTTGTCATCGCAAACGCCTCTGCGTCGCCCTCCGAGTAGCGGCTCCACCGGTGGCCCGCGTGTGGTCGTCGCCGGCCTCGTCTTCGGACATGGTGCTGGTCTGCACTTCTGCCGGGTGATCTCGCTGCCCGCTGCCGCCGATCGCCGTTGGTGGTGTCACCGCCACCACTACGATGACGTTGACGACGGCCGTGGTTTTCGTCGTCATCGTGGACAACATCGTCGTCGTCGTGATTGTGATCATCTTGATTGTGGTTTTGGTTGTGGACGTGCTCCTCTCCGCCACCACCATCATCGTCATCATCTCTGGGATGGCCACCACTACCGTGACCTGAATCATCATCATCATCATCATCATCATCATCATCATCATCATCATCATCATCATCATCATCATCATCATCATCATCATCATCATCGCCACCCTCTGCCTGTGCGGCGTCGCCCTCATCATCGGAGATCATGGCCAAGACACTTTGCGTGAGGCGTTGGTCCGATTCCCCCTGCGTAAGCCCCGCATTCAATTGCGGTCGCTCCCGCCCCCCTCTCCCCTCGTTTCCGTCGCCGCGATCACCTCGTCGGTGGCCTCCACCGACAGCAGCATCAGAATCATCGTCGTCATAATCATCGTCATCGTCGTCGTCGTCATCGTCGATGTAATCACCGTACTGACCATATCCCTCACCATAGAAGTCGTCGGCAAAGTCATCATCATCATCATAGTAATGATCATGACCGTCACCATCATCATGATCGTGGTCAGCATTGTGGCCGTCGTCACCATGATCGCTGCCATCGTTGGCGCCACGAGCACCAAGATGGGTGGGTTGAGGTGCATGGGATCGCGGCACGCGTCTCCTCAGCTCCAACATCGGCGCTAACCCGCTCATCATTTGGCTCCCCTGCATGATGTGGTGCGAATCGGCCTCCGCCATTTCAAGCAGACTGTTCCTGTTGGCGTTGCTGCTGCTGCTGTTGCTGGTGCCGTTGGTGGTGGTCGTGGTGGTGGTCGCGTTCTCGTTGCTGCTGTTGTTGTTGCTGCTGCTGCTGTTGTTGTTGTTGTTGTTGTTGTTGGTGGTGGTGGTGGTGGTGGTGGTGGTGGTGGCGATGCCTGCAATCGAGGGAGCAACAACGTGGTTGCTCTCGTTGCCCGCGTTGCTCGCTGTGGTGCCCGTGGTGCCCGTGGTGGTGTGATTGTCATTGGTTGCAGTGTCTGTGCCAACAACAGCGGCGGCGGTGGCAGTGGTGGCGGTGCCTGGTCCTCCGGTGTTGGTGGGGCTGCTGGCAAGGCTGCTGAGGCCACTCGTGGGCAGGCGAAAACAGTAGCCAGAACAGACGTGGACGGGAAATGTGTTGTCGTCATCACCGTCATCACCATCATCATCACCATGTTGGTTGTTGTTGTTGTCGTCGTCGTCGTCGTCGTGGAAGGTGTTGTTGCTGTTGTTGTTGCTGCAGTTGTTACGAAAGAAGAAGTTGCTGTTGCTGTTGTTGTTGTTGTTGTTGTTGTTGTTGTTGTTGTTGTTGTTGTTGTTGTTGTTGTTGTTGTTGTTGTTGTTGTTGTTGTTGTTGTTGTTGTTGTCGTCGTCGTCATCACCATCACCACCATCATCGTCGCCATCATCTCCATCACGCCCTCCCTGCATTGATGTTGATGCGTCGCTGCCAGAGCGCCAACGGGTTCTCGCCGTTCGACGATCGTGCAGGAATCCACCATTGCCAAATCCAACGCCCAGTGGCGGCAGCGGCAGCACGCCGTCATCACCAGCACCAGCACCATCGCTGTCATCACCAACAGCAGCGGTGTCAGTCGCAGCAGCTGCTGGTGGTTGTGGATGTGTGGGACGAGCATGACTCGTTGTTGTTGCCATGGTCGTGGCGGCACCGATGGTGTTGATGGCAAAAGGAGCAACAACGGCCCAAGGTGCAGTGGCACCAGACTCGCTTGGGCTGGGGTGGCGATGGCTGACACCGCTGTGTTGTGGAGGAAGACGTTGTGGTGGCAGCGGTTGTGCTGGTGGTGGCGCCATGATGGCGCTGGTTGTGTTCTGCAAAGGGTCACACGGGCCAGGCGGCAGTGCTGGGATGTGTGGTGGTGGGGTGGGCTGTGTGTACATAACTGTGTACACCATGCTCGGTGGCTGTTGCAGCGGGGCACGCACCTCAACCCCGCTATCACGTGCAACCAAGCGAGGTGCACCAGCACCAGCACCGACACCAATACTGCTGCTGCTGATGCTCCTGCTGCTGCCACCGCTTCCACGACCGTACCCATGTGGGCCATGATGCGGTACACGGCGCCTTCCGTATTGGCTCGTGTCGCACTCGCTGGCGAGGTTGTTGGTCAGATGGTGCTGTGGCACCTGCAGCTGGGTGTGCTTGGGCACCTTCATGACGATGCAGGCGTGGGGCAGGATTGTTGGATGCAGTACCAGTCTCAGGAGGTCTTCGCGTGGCAGAGAATGCAGTTGGCGCTGCAGCAACGACGACAACGGCTCATCGTGTTGTTGTTGTTGTTGTTGTTGTTGTTGTTGTTGTTGTTGTTGTTGTTGTTGTTGTTGTTGTTGTTGTTGTTGTTGTTGTTGTTGTTGTTGTTGTTGTTGTTGTTGTTGTTGTTGTTGTTGTTGTTGTCGT
>NW_004754896.1:395080-405312 GCF_000188695.1 Salpingoeca rosetta | reverse complement strand
TGTTGAGCAACAGCTGGTGTGGTGGGGGCTTGGTACTGTTGAGCAACAGCTGGCGTGGTGGGGGCTTGGTACTGTTGTAGCAACAGCTGGCGTGGTGGGAGCTTGGTACTGTTGAGCAACAGCTGGTGTGGTGGGGGCTTGGTACTGTTGAGCAACAGCTGGTGTGGTGGGGGCTTGGTACTGTTGAGCAACAGCTGGTGTGGTGGGGGCTTGGTACTGTTGAGCAACAGCTGGCGTGGTGGGGGCTTGGTACTGTTGAGCAACAGCTGGTGTGGTGGGGGCTTGGTACTGTTGAGCAACAGCTGGTGTGGTGGGGGCTTGGTACTGTTGAGCAACAGCTGGTGTGGTGGGGGCTTGGTACTGTTGAGCAACAGCTGGCGTGGTGGGAGCTTGGTACTGTTGAGCAACAGCTGGCGTGGTGGGGGCTTGGTACTGCTGAGCAACAGCTGGTGTGGTGGGGGCTTGGTACTGTTGAGCAACAGCTGGTGTGGTGGGGGCTTGGTACTGTTGAGCAACAGCTGGTGTGGTGGGGGCTTGGTACTGCTGAGCAACAGCTGGCGTGGTGGGGGCTTGGTACTGCTGAGCAACAGCTGGTGTGGTGGGGGCTTGGTACTGTTGAGCAACAGCTGGTGTGGTGGGGGCTTGGTACTGCTGAGCAACAGCTGGCGTGGTGGGGGCTTGGTACTGCTGAGCAACAGCTGGCGTGGTGGGGGCTTGGTACTGTTGAGCAACAGCTGGTGTGGTGGGGGCTTGGTACTGCTGAGCAACAGCTGGTGTGGTGGGGGCTTGGTACTGTTGAGCAACAGCTGGCGTGGTGGGGGCTTGGTACTGTTGGCGCTGCTGCTGTTGTTCCTGTTGGTGCTGGTGCTGCTGCTGTTCCTGTTGGCGCTGGCGTTCGAGGCGGTTCACAGCCTCGTCAAGCAGATACGCGGAGCTGTGGTCGACGTATCTGTCAAACTCGACAAACAGCTGCGGCAGGTCCTCGAAGCCGAGCAGGTCACCCCGCTCCCGCACGCGACGGATGGTGTCGAGGTCGCTGTAGCGCAGGAGCGGGCCTTCCTCCATCACGGGCAGAAAGAGTGCGCAGTCCCTGGCGATGGCGTCGAGGTCCGCATCGAGGGGAAGGAAGAAGGCATTGCGGCTACCGTGTTCGATGCAAACCACGTGGCTGGTGTCTTCCACGCAATACACCCGCCCGTCACAGGCGAGCGGCAGCGTGGTGGACACGCGGTGCCCACGCGCTGCAGGCGTCTTGGAGCACAGGGCGACGTTGTGAAAGTCTGGCGGCATGCGGCGAACGCGACGCAGATGGTTTCCTTCGTCAGACTCGTCGAGATGGTACAGGTCGCCAAAGGGCTGAAGGAGCATCGAGCCCGGACGCAGCCGGTGCATGCGACCATCGGCGAGGTGGTTGAGGCTGATTGCGCCGTCCACACGCTCGCCCACCATGAGGAAGTAGCTCGTGTTGGTCGCGGTGAGGGTGCGTTCCGTGGTGATCAACGGGTGTGGGCGCACTGTCCCGGCAGACATGCCGTCCATCCTGCGGACTGATGACGATGACGCCGACGATGACGAGGAGGAGGAGGAAGAGACGATGGTGAGGAAGGGCGAGCGATGGCCGCGGTGATCAGGGCTTGAACGCGCCAGGAAAGAGGCGTTGGAGGCGCGCGGTGCAGTGGTGTCGCCGGTAGCAGTGAGGTTGCCTGCATGCATGCATGCACGCACGCACAGCGCATATGCACAAGCAGAAGCAAAATGGAAGGGGGGAGCGAGAGCGGCAGGTTGTGAGGAAGAGGCAAGCAGCGAGAGTTTCACAAGGATGCCAGGCAGTGGCGGTGGGGGTGACGGTGGTGGTGGTATGCGGGGCATGCGCTTGCGTGGCTTTCAGGCGCGGCAGATACATCCATGCTTGCAGGCATACATGTCACATGAGGTGATATGAAGTGCAGCTGCTCACCAGCGCGGTGAGACATGGCGGTTGCGGGCAGCGGAGTCGAGGGGGCCGTCGAGCGATGCGCCCGTCCAGAGAGCTGGCGACGAAGATGAAGACGAAGACGACGACGAAGACGAAGATGGCGAGGATGTGAAGGGATGTATATGGAGGGATGGATGTGAAGGTGCAGATCTCGCGGCGGGGACGCAGCTGTTGTGGTCCGGATGGCAGCCGTGTGTGGAGACGTCCACTGGCGCGAGACAGGCGGACGACAGGCGTTGTCCGTGCGTGTGTATGTGTGTATGTGTGTGTGTGTGTGAATGTGTTCCGTATTGGGGGATACGGAGCAGAAGACGCAATCTGGAGTGCAGGGGCACAGCTGTCTTGCTTCTTGCTTCTTGCTTCTTGCTTCTTGTTTCTTGCTTGGTCTTTGAGAGACTGGGGGTCGGTGGAAAATGACGCTGCGAACGCAGACAGACGCATGCACCGACAGAAAATTGTTGCGGGTGTGTGAGTGAGCACGGAGCAAGCGTGTGTGCGTGAGAGAGAATTGAGCTGGAGAGACAGACACACGCACAGTGAGCAGCGAGCAGTGAGCAGTGAGCGAGAGGGCGGACAGAGACAGCTCACTGATCGCCATGTGTGTGTGCCAGTGCGCCAATTTGGCGGGAGTTTTGACAACGTGGCAACCCAATCACGGGGGCATGTGCTGCCGCACAGAAGTAACGGTCGGCAAAACAATGGGGGCGCGAACGCACGCACGAAGCAACGTCAAGTGCAAATGTAAACAAAAAGCCCCGAGCCCGCGATGACGACGACAATACGGCAACTGATGCAAGCTGTCAACTGACCTTTTGCAGCACGCGCGTCAGAGCGCATGGCGGCGTGCGCAGCAACGACTCCAACGGAAGTGTCGGTTGGTGCAACCGAAAAAAGATCGGGTGATTGTCAGGTTAAGATTGGGGACGGCTCTGCTCAACACACGGCTGCTTCAAACGGCAGCGAAGTTGCCTGAAAGCAAATGCCGTGTGCGCGCAAGCAAGTGTGCGGGTGTTGGTGATACGTTTCAGCGCATGATTGGGCGGTGGTGGGAACAATCACGAAGGCAATGGCCGCACAAAACAATGCTAATGCGCATGTGTGCAGAAGCACCCAAGACGGTGGATAGCCAGATGGTGTTGCGTGGGGTGAGGTGTGCAATTGTGCTGATGTGTTTGTGCTTGTGCTTATGTGTGTGTGTGTGTGTGTGTGTGTGTGTGTGTGTGTGTGGTGGCGAGAGAGAGAGGTACGTACTGTCGCATCGTGCAGTTTAAAGCTCGAACACCGAGAGGATATCCTAAGTCTTTAGCGGCATGCCTTGCCGACCCTCCTTAAGAATGCCCGCAAGCTCTAGCAATGTATGTATGTGTGTGTGTGTGTGTGTGTGTGTGTGTGTGTGTGTGTGTGTGGGCGAGAGAGAGAGAGATTGTGTGCGTGTGTGTGAGGTTGAGAGAGGGGGAGACAGACAGACAGCAAGAGGAGGGAAACAATGAGATGTGGTGGTGGTGGTTGTTGCATGCCCAGCAACAGGGCTGTGAATGCATGTGAGGCGCTCGCGAAAATTGCTGACGGTGGCAAACAAAAGTGCTGATGCAGAGTGGTAGAGAGAGAGTGAGTGAGTGTGTGTGTGTGTGTGTGTGTGTGTGTGTGTGGCTGAGGCGGACACGTGGCACAGTGTGCGTTGGAAAGAAGCAAAGAAGACGGCGGGAACATGAGGGTGATGGGTTGGGTGCGCGTGCACACGTGTGTACATGTGCTGTGTTCTGTGTGCGTGTGTGTGTATATGCGTTGTTTGGGGGACAACAAACGCCAGGCACGAGAAGGAGATGGGGACATGTCAGAAAGTGGTCAAACTCACCAGCAACGTTGGCAGCAGGGAGCTGCAGAGGAGTGCAGATGTCACCTTCAACTCATGGCGGCAGAGCGCAGGCTAAGCTTCAACGTTGAACAGTCGTCAGTGATGACAGTATCTGAAGCGAGAGACAGCACTGGTAGTTGTGTGTGTGACCGTGTGTGTGTGTGTGCGTGTGTGTGTGTGTGTGTGCGTGTGTGTGTGTGTGCGTGTGTGTGTGCGTGTGTGTGTGTGCGTGTGTGTGTGTGTGCGTGTGTGTGTGTATGTGTGTGTGTGTGACTCTGTGTGTGTGTGAGAGAGACTGTGTGTGTGTGTGTGTGACTGTGTGTTGTGGTCTGCCCTTAGCAGCTTGCCTCCACCGTCAACCCGTGAACACAAACCACACAAACACAAGCCCGCTGCCGCTGTCTCAACACGAGCGATACAGAGACGATAACGTGCCCACAACACCAAACTCTCGCAGATTTTACACAAGCACGTCATGCATCACGAGCAATCGAACCGGTTTCGCGCTGCCCACGCCCAGTTCCGATGCTGTCAACAGGTTCCTTGAGTTCGTGTATGCCGGCCCCGTTCTTCCTGCCTGCTTGCCTGTCAGCATCAGCAGCAGGAACACGACAGAGGCAAGTGTGAGTTCGCTAACAGTAGAGTGTGTAGCGGGGCCAAACGACAACTCACAAGCACGACCAAACTGCACAAACAAACAAAATGTAGGCAGTGCGGAACTGGACCTTGTGCAGACCTTGTGCAGTGCTGTGTGGTGCTGCTGGTTGTTGTGCATCATCGTCTGTTTTGGTGCGGTTACGGAAGAGTTGTGAAAGACTTCCAAGACAAATCGGCACAACGACTGAAGGAAGGAAGGAAGTTGCTGACACAACAACAGCCACAGACGAAGCCCCACACGCACACAACGTCTCTGTTGTCGTCCCCCCCCCCCTCTCTCTCCCCGCTTGCTGTCTCCTTCCTGTCTCATCTCTTTCAGGACATCACAAGGGCACACAGGATGTTGTTCTTACTTGTTGGGTTGCTGGGGATGTTGTGGGCGGCGTACAGAGGGGTGAAGCAGTTTTTTGAGGGCCGATCGCGGCTTCGGGAACAGGAGCGGCGTCGGCGCGAAGATGCGAGGCGTGCGCAACAGCAAGGGCGACCGCAACCACCACGGCGACATCAGGCGCCAGCGGAGATGCACTTTGAATCGGAGATTTGCCCCATCTGCCTGGTGCAGCCGCCAAACTCGCCCTGCATGACCAACTGCGGCCATGTCTTCTGCTGTGAGTGGCGTCAAATGGTGTGAGAATGTGTGTCGATGTGCTGTACGTGTGTCTGTGTTTGTTCTGTACGTGTGTGTGTGTGCACGTGTGTGTGTGTGTGTGTGTGTGTGTGTGTGTGTGTGTGTGTGTGTGTGTGTGTGTGTGTGTATGCACCCTGCGTGTATGTGCACCCCACCCCCTCCCCCTTTGTGCGAATCATGTTACGTCGCGCTACCTCATGCATGTGCGTGGAGATGTATGAGTGAGCTTTCTCACTGCTGTGTTGTTTTGCTCATGTGTGCAGCGGACTGTTTCATGCAGTTCATGCGCAGCAGCCGTCAGCAGCGTGTGCTGCCGTGCCCCATGTGTCGACACAACATCATCTGCAACAGTTGAGCGTGTGTGTGTGTGTGTGTGTGTGTGTGTGTGTGTGTGTGTGTGTGTGTGTGTGTGTGTGTGTGTGTGTGTGTGTGTGTGTGTGTGGGTGCGTGTGGGTGGGTGCGTGTGCGTGCGTGTGCGTGCGTGTGCGTGTGTGTGCGTGCATGCAGAGGTGAGGTCGATAATCCGCTGTGAATGCGCAGTCAGCATCATCCGCACACATACTTGCGAGCATTGACAGCAGTGCACAAACACACATACACATACACATACACAACAACGCACACGCACAGACATCATCATCATCATCATCATCATCAATAACCATCATCACCATTGCTATCGTCATCACTCGCCTGGAACACGCCCGAGAAGGACTGGTTGATGAGAATGAAGAAGATGGCACCAGCAACTGCCTGCAGGCACGCAAAGGATGCGGAGGAGGGTGGCGGTGGTGGTGAATGTGAGCGAACAAGACAAACGGGCAGAACAAGTCAGCGCACACGCAGATAAAAACACACAAAATGAACACGCGCACGACAGTGTGGCAGCAGCGAAGGGCGGCCGCGGTTCAAGAGCACACACGCGTACGAGCAAAGCGTGCGCACATGCACGCAAACAAGTTGACACGCACGCGCACACGCACATACACATGTACAAACACACACGTGTACAAACCTGGACAGACGATCCGGAGTCGTTGCCGCCCTCTGAACACACGAACGCAGCATTCGTTATCGAGAGGTAAGTGAGAGCGCGCGCGTTGAACATCAATGCTCAAACACGCACTCACACACACACACACACACACATAAAACACACATTCGCAAACATAAAACACACATTCGCAAATGTACACGCAGAACACACACACACGCACACAGACAGACACGCAGAAGACACGCAGAAGACACATGTGAGCACGCATGCACACGATGACGCACCGTTGAGCCAGATGAGGCCGAGGAGAATGCTGAAGACGAGCGTTTGCATCACGCGCGCAACATTGGTCGCTTTGGGGAGCACATGACGACACATGCAGTGGTCATGTCATGATGGCAATGGTGATGGGTATGACGGCGGAGCGTGAGAAGACGCAGTGCACAAGTGGAGTCCACTGAAGACGTGTCACAACACACCTGTGCACACTCGCACTCACACACACACACACACACACTCGCACTCACACACACACACACTCACACACTCGCACTCACACACACACACTCGCACTCTCACACTCTCACACTCTCACACACACACACACACAAACACACAAACACACACACGCACACACTCACACTCACACTCACACTCACACTCACACTCACACACACCCCCACACTCACACTCACACACCACCTGCACCACCTCCCATCATCGTCTCACCCTTTTCGCGCACGAGAATCTTCATGGCGCGACCAAGCAGGAGTCCAAACTGCGTCCACCACGTCGTCGCATAGGCGCTCTCGTCCACAGGCCCCTCCTGCATCTGCGCAACGCTGCGACTGGACATAAAGTCCTGTGCGCGTTTTGTTTCCAGCGGATGCTCCTGCCGGTAGTCTGCGTACGCCTCCGCAAGGTACTGGATGCGCTTCTTCGTGCACTCCTCCCGCTCCTTGGTTCGTGAGTCGAGCGAGATGAGGTCGAGAAAGTAGTCGCTGGGGTTGTATGCCTCCGGGCACGCGTACCCGAGGTTGGCAAAGTAGGACGGCGCGTCCTTGGCGGTGCCAAAGTACATCATGTACCCCTCCGAGAGCAGCATGAGCTCGTCGAGCAGCCCATAAATCTCCGAGCGCGGCTGGTGGATGGTGCACACCACGGTGCGGCCGGCCTTGGACAGCGACAGCAGCGTTGTCATCACGTTCTGTGCGTTGAACGCATCCAGGCCTGTGGTCGGCTCGTCCAGGAAGACGAGAGACGGGTCAACAACAAGCTCCGTGCCGATGTTGCACCGCTTCTTCTCACCGCCGCTGATGCCGCGCACGAGGTCGTTGCCCACGATGGTGTCCGCACTCTTGTTCAGGCCGAGCTCGGCAATGACCTCATCCACACGCGCCAGCTTGTCCTGCCGAGACATGGACTGGGGCAGGCGGAGGAGGGCGGAGAGGGTGATGGTCTCACGCACCGTCAGCTCGGCATAGAACACATCCTGCTGCAGCACGTCTGATCATGGTGGTGATGGTTGTGGTGATGGTTGTGGTGAGTCGTTGTGGGAGGTGTTGTGGGAGATGTTGTGGTGAGATGCTGTGGCCGTGGTGATTGAAGATAGTGACATAGAATTGCCATCACACACGCGCACGCACATGTACACTCACATGCACACTCACCAAAGCACACAATACATAGAGCACAACCACACGTGCACACAACACACACCTAAATCATTTCACCACCACAAATCACACACACGTGCACGCGACTGACATGCACTCCGCTTGCAGAAGACGGAGTAGTTTCGCTTGTGACCGTTGACGAGGATTTGCCCGGAGGTCCGCCCATTTCCCGACTGGGAAAGGCGGCCGGCCAGCAGATTCAGCAGCGTCGTCTTGCCGGCACCAGAGGCGCCCTGTTTGTAAATGGATTTGCCGGGGGGGGGGATGGGGGAGTTGAAGATGAAGACAGTGAGCAGTGGTTGGTGTTGGTGAGGGCGCGGGTGTCATTTGCGGTCGAAGAAACGCACACAGGGCGACTTGCAGTGACAATGTGATTGAACCATACACACACACGTTCATACACAACGCACACACACACACACACACACACACACACACACACACACACACACACACACACACACGACCCAAACACACCTTCATACACAACACACATATGCATGCACATCACACACCATAATGGCGAGCACGTGGCCCGGCTTGCAGTCGCCGCTGAGGCCCTTGAGGATGGTGTTGGTCTTCTTCTGCTTCTTGACGACCGTGTCCACCTCAAAGCGCAGGTCCTGGAACTGCAAGTACGCCGTGTGCTGGCGCGGCTTTACAGAGAACACAGAGCCGCGCTCGCTGTGCGTGTCGCCCTCTCGGCCAGCGACCGTCGGCTCAAACGCAATGGCGGGATCATCCTTGCTAATGCGCTGGTCACTGGCATACGGGAATTGGCTGCGGCCACCCCGCTGCTGCTGCCGCCGCTGCTGCTGTTGCTGTTCTTGCTGTGAATGGAAGGAAGTTGTCACTGCAGGCGTAGCTGGGGAGGTACCACCTTGTTGCTGCTGTTGCTGCTGTTGTTGTTGTTGCTGTGCGTCTTCCATCTCCATCTCCATGGCAGCCTGGCCAACAGGCACGACGTCATCCACGTCCACAATGGTCACACGCGTGCTGTCTTCGCGGTCCATGGCTGGCGTTTGCTCCTCGTGTGCAAGCAAACGAGACACGAACGCATCCGTTGACGACAATCCGTGTGGGCGGAAGCTGCTTTGCTCGCCTGCTCGCTTGGGAGCGTCTCAGTGGAAATGAATGAATGGACTCAGTCAACGGAGAAGGGATGCTGTAGCTCTTAAGGATCCTGTAGTCTGGATGCATGTGATGCGAAGAAACGCAGCAACCATCCAAGCAAGCAAGCGAGGTTGTGTGATGAGTGTGACATGATGTGTGTGACAAGGTGCAACAAGGAAGAATGCAATATGGCGCAATCACAAAAGTGCCAACGCAGCAAACAAGCAAAGCAGGGCTTGCTTGAAGGGAACGAGCGTACTGGCAGGAAGCTGGGCGCTTTGTCATGTCATGGCACTCACGTCAGTTGATGCACACTGCGCTACACTGCCTTGCTTGCTTGTTGTGCCTTGGGACGGAAAGGAGAGCAGTGTCAGATGACGCTGAGCGCCATCGGTTGTGTATTGGGCGTTGAGGGCGCGGTTGTTTTCTCATGAAAACATCCACCAAATTTCGGCAGTTCCCACCGCGCACAATTTGAATGTTTGTTGTTGTTGTTGTTTGTTAATGTTGTTGCTGTTGTTGTTGTTGTTGTTGTGTAAGTTGTCGCTTAAGTTGTTGTTAAGTTGTTGTTGTTGGTGTTGTTGTTTAAGTTGTTATTGTTGTTGTTGTTGTTGTTGTTGTTGTTGTTGTTGTTGTTGTTGTTGTTGTTGTTGTTGTTGTTGTTGTTGTTGTTGTTGCTGTTGTTGTTGTTGTTGTTGCTGTTGTTGTTGTTGTTGTTGTTGTTGCTGTTGTTGTTGTTGTTGTTAAGTTGTTGTTGTTGTTGTTGTTTAAGTTGTTATTGTTGTTGTGTTCCCGTGTCCACCACCTCTCAAATCACAATCCAGTGTTGTCCCTCACCATCATGTTATGACCGTTGATACATACATTCATGTAACACAAAGCGCAAGAAAGGGCGCAGACATGAACACTCGCACGCATGCAGACACGCACACTCGCGCACACCCTGTCCGCAAAGCATGGGAGTCCGCAGCACACAGCAGCTTTGATTCTTTACTTGATTGACACACGAAAGGAAACGTGAAGCACGGAGTGATGTACGCATCACACACACACACATCACAGACACGTACACCTGCAAACAACCAAAGCAAGCACACGCAAAGCAGTCGGTAAGATTCACACACACACACACACACACACACACACACACACACAAAATGTACACGAGCAAGGCAGCTGGTTTGACCTCAAGTAACACACACACACACACACACACACACATCACATCACCACGAGTGCACGTGCAGAGTGTGTTGACGGTAGCTGTCGTGGATGAGTGCCTCGTCACCGCCACCACCGCCATCACAACGCATGTTTCATCACA
The DNA here is from genome assembly GCF_000188695.1 of Salpingoeca rosetta. NCBI lineage: Eukaryota > Choanoflagellata > Craspedida > Salpingoecidae > Salpingoeca > Salpingoeca rosetta. The sequence goes on along the minus strand of NW_004754896.1, from coordinate 395,087 downwards.
ACAAGAC
>NW_004754896.1:380080-382580 GCF_000188695.1 Salpingoeca rosetta | reverse complement strand
CAATCACCTTTCGTGTGTATGCCCCTGCGCGTGCCCTTTTCGTCTATTCATCGCGACAGCCAACCGTAACCCCAATCGCAATCACTGGCTTGCTTCATTCCTCTCGCCCCCCCCCCTTACTCCTCTCGCCTTCCCTCTCCCTCTCTCCTCCCGCTTCATCACCCTCTCCGTTCCCTTCCTCTCCCCCCCCCCCCTCAACGACCATGTCTCTGCCTGTGCTCACGTCTCCGAAAAACACCTCGCCACAGTGCTCGCCCTCCTCCTCCCACCATCAGGTGGACACGGCCGCCAAGGATGAGGCCCTGTGCCCAGATCTCCTGCAGTACGTGCGCGAGAGATGCATCCCCTTTCGCTCCGACAACAACGGTGACACGGGCGCAGACCACAGCGATGAGTGGACACCACGCTCCCAAGACGACCTGGACGACCTGCTGTGCGTGTTGACGGGTGCACTGCAAGAAGACGATGGTGACGACGCCGGAATGTGCATCAGCGCACACGCGCCATCAACCTTCGTCCGCATCATGGCGATGCTGCCTGGAGAAGCCGACGTCACCATCGCCTGCTTGAAGGCGCTCAAGCAGCTCGCCTTCCGCTGCCCGCCGCGGCCCCACGAAGCGCCCTTCATCACACAAGCCATCCTCAACGCCGTCCTCTCCTTCTCCGACAACGCCTGTGTCGTCGAGCACGCCTGGGCAGCGCTCTGCAACGTCGTGCGCACCGCGCGGCACAAGCGCTCCCTGCTACACCAGATTGTCCCTGAGGGCACGCCAAAGCTGGTCACTGTATCCATGGAGTGGCACGCGGCCAGCAGCGGGGTGCAGTTCTGGGCGTGTATGCTGTCGCATGACCTCTTCTTCCTTGACGGCACAAACGACCTCGTCACCAACTCCGCCGCCGCCGCTTTCAACGCCCTGGCTGCCTTCCCTGCGCATGCGCCCGTGCAAATGGCTGCTGCGCGCCTGTGCGCCGCTTATGTGGTCATGACCAACCGCAGCTGCACGCGGCGCGAGATGGAGCTGCTGGCTCGTGCTGTGCGCGTGTGTCGGCACCAGGTGTGGCTGGCGCGGGAGGTAGCGTACGCGTGGCACTACCTCGTCGATCGCTGTATCCTCCATCCCGTGGCAAGCAGCAGCATCATCACAGCCGCCGTCTCGGCCGTGTACGGCATTTGCGGCAGCCATGTCCGTGGTGACGATGATGACCACGACAACTACAACTACTGCAGCAGCGGCAGCAGCAGCAGCGGCGGCAGCAGCAGCAATGTCAATGGCACCCTCGACGACCCCAACAGCGAAGATGTTTCCACGCCTGACGCCGTCGCCGCCACCAGCGACAGTCCCATCACCTTCAGCAGCAGTGTGCGGCTCCAGTACTACTGCTGCTCGGTGCTGCGCGCCTGTGTACACGCGTCGCTGTCGCAAGACGCGATCTGCAACCTGGTGGCACTCGCCGCCGCCATCGCCACCACCACCGCCATTGCAATGGCCCCAATGACGACGACGACGACCACCACCACCACCACCACTGCTGGGAGTGTGACTACGATCGTCACTGCGACGACGATCACCACTGTGACTGCCCCACCTGCTGCCACAATGGTGGCGGTGCAGCGAATGGCATGGCAGGTGCTCGTCCGAACGGCGCAGCACGACATGGTGCGCGACGCCCACGCCGCCGCCATCCCCTTCCTGCAGCGCATGGCAGATGGTGACGTGGCACCCGACACTGCCATGTGGCGCATGGCCTGGCACACCACGCACGTGCTGCTGCAACAGGACCGTTTCAAGGCCAAGATGCTGGCGCACCCGCGCCTCCTGCGCTGCCTCGTCCACGCCCTCATCTCCGCAGACCCAAGTCGCCCGCTTGCTCCTACTACCGTTCCTGATGGTGACGGTGATGGTGATGGTGATGCTGGTGCAGAGGCTGTGGGCGGCAACCGTGGCCCGCTGGCAGTGAGGTTGAACGAGACGGGCTGTTGTGAGAACAACAACAGCGCCGGCATGGTCAGCGCCATCAACAACACGCGCAACGACAGCGATTCGCCGGCCATGTTCTTCAGTACCACCAACATGCGCCCGCTCCTGTGCGACGTTGTTGCGCAGCTGACGTGGACGGAGGCTGGCTGCGACGCGCTGGTGGATGTGTGCGCACAAGAGGCGCTGTTTGGCTTCCTGAGAGCCGACGGCATCGCAGGGACGCTTAAGGAGGAACACCACCGACACGCCGATGCTGAGGACGCCATGAGGGACGAGCATGCACGCGTGCGCCAGCAGCGGCAGCTGCACTGGGTTGGCCACCTCCTGCGCTACGAGCAGGGCGATGAGGAGAGGCGGCAGCTGCTGCGCCTGCAAACGTACCTGCACACCCAGCACCCGCCCGACGACGAGGCCCGCTGGTTCCGCGGCGAGCGGCGGGCGAAGGCCGCGCAGGCCTTTGTCCATGACATGGTGCGCAGCGTGCTGTCTGCCATGCTGCGGATGGTGACCATGCACGCTGG
>NW_004754896.1:372580-375080 GCF_000188695.1 Salpingoeca rosetta | reverse complement strand
CAAAGGACACAAACATGGCACAGGTCAAAGGGCAGAGAACAACAGTCCAATTTGAGCAAACGATGGACAGAAGGAACAGACACCAGCGGCAAACAACAAGGCGCGGGAGGTGATGTGTGGGTAACACAGAGGCCCGATGAGGAGCGACGCATCAAGTCACACTGTGTCGCTATCCTTGGACGGCGCCCCTGAATCGTGAGGTGAGGCAGTGGCTTGAGGCATCGCAGCCTCGCGCGCCTTCTCTGCAGGCTCGTTGTCACACGCCGCGCCTGCATCCTTGGAAGCTGGAGCTGGAGCCGATGACCCATCGCCTTCCATCTCGGGCTGGCCGCTGTGCTGCCCGCCATCACCATCGGCATCGCCGGTGTCTGTGGCAGTGGCGGCTCCCTCCTTTGCATCACCGCACTTTGCTGATGATGACGATGACTGTGCATCTGCACGACCAAGGTCGCCGACCTTGCTGCTCGTGGAAAGGGTCACTCTCTGGCCAGTGTCCTTGTTAGTGCCACGACCGCCCGCACTGGCACTGCTGCTGCTGCTGCCTGTTGGGTTTGGCAAGAGGGGAGGGCCTGCCTTGAACACAAACGGCTGCGAGGTGCCGCTCTTCTTCTTCTCATCCGACGCAAAGCTGAAGCCGCGGGCGGTGAAGCCAAGACCGCGGGTGCCCTGCTGCGCCTCCGGTGCAATTGGGGCGCGGATGCCCTGGCCCTGTGCACCAAGACCAGCACCTTCGACATAGCCTTGACGCTCCATCATGCGTTGCGCAAATGTGTGTGTGTGTGTGTGTGTGTGTGTGTGTGTGTGTGTGTGTGTGTGTGTGTGTGTGTGTGTGTGTGTGTGTGTGTGTGTGTGTGTGTGTGTGTGTGTGTGTGTGTGTGTGTGTGTGTGTGTGTGTGTGTGTGTGTTGGCTGAAGGGAGTGCAAGGCTGCGGCATGGCAAAACAATGCGAGTGACAAGCACACGTGAGCCCTCAACCAGCCACACAAGTACGCAGATGCATTTAAAACGACAACGCACCCTGAGTATTGCGGCTCGTGCTTTGGGCGCTCCATGTACGCTGGGCGGCCGTCAATCCACTGCAGCAGAAGCAACGGCAGCAACAGCAACAGCGAATATCAATGAGATGACTTCCACCGCAACAACAACAGCAGTAAGCCAAGACTGGAGGTTGGGAAACCACGCTACAACTGCAGCACGTGCAAGCGCATCACCTGCTTCTGCATGATGGACTGTTTGCGCTGGCCGGGGTCCGCGTTGGCGTCGCGGAGCGTTCGTCCCCCAATACCGCGTGAGATTCTGGCAAGGACGCGAAACACGAAGCACGTCGTGGAAGTGGGTGGTGGGAGAGGCAGGTGTGACGGGAGCGAGGAGAGTGAGGACGAGGTGGTGACCAAAACGCGAGTGCTTTACGCAGCACGAGCAGCGCAAGCAAAGAAAACAAGGAAAACGACACCTCACGCAGGGTGACACGTACTCGTGTGTCATGGCGCCAATGCGGGCATCGAGGCTGGCTGAGTCATCTGGCGAAGCGCCACACACCTGATCAGCCAACCGCCATGCAACGGGCAAAGTGTAAGCATGTGCCAAACAATTGCATTGCCAGCAGGGTGTGTGTTTGTGTGTGTGTGTTCGTGTGTGTGTGTGTCCGTGTTCGTGTGTGTCCGTGTTCGTGTGTGTGTTTGTGTGTGTGTGTGTTTGTGTGTGTGTGGCCACTAATTGCATGAGTGTGCAGAGGACCCCTCCACTGCCATGACAGATAGCGCGTCACCTTGATCAAGTACTCGCGAAGGATCTCAATCTCGGCCTTGCAGTCGTAGCAGTAGTCGATGCCCTCTGTCCTCACGCCGTGGTCGTACCGGCTGACGCGCGCCGTCGTGTTGAAGTAGAACATCTGCTCCTCATACCTGAACAGCAGCGATGATGACGATGATGATGATGATGATGATGACGATGATGATGATGATGATGATGATGATGATGATGATGATGATGATGGTAGCAGTGGGGTCAATGCACGGGAAAACTCATCCATCAATAACACACAGGCATACACACACACACACACACACACACACGCACTGCTGGTTGTCGTAGATGCGGCGGTCGTGGCCGGTGACCATGAGACGCGCCTCCGTGGTGGTGATGGGACCCCACACGGGCAGGTAGATGTCGCCTGAGGCATCAGCCGGTCGGAGAGTGGGCAAGAGGAGAACATGGGCGCAATGGGTTCATGCGTACAACGAGTTCACCCCGCACACGCATGATGTGCCCAAACTCACAGCGAACGCCAACACCACCACTTAACACTGAAGCAGACACAACACGGGAACTGCACAGCTGCTGGCTGAAGCGACGTGTGAACGCACCATCGAGGTACTCCGTCTTGCCCGGTTTCCATGAGAGGCGGAACTTGAGCATGCTGGGCAACAGGACGCATGATGTCGTGCCAGCGCATCTGCGCAGTCTTGATCCCTACCCCCGGCCTTGTCTGTCTCCTGAA
>NW_004754896.1:372191-372413 GCF_000188695.1 Salpingoeca rosetta | reverse complement strand
GTCTGGGTCCACGGAGCGGATGTCGGAGATGAAGAGGACGTTTTCGCCCTCGAATTCGCGCGCCAGGTCGTCCGTGAACGGCTCCTGTGCACACATGTCAACACGCGGAGCGCGAGAAATGGCCAGAGACAGGGTGGATTATCGTGTGTGTGTGTGTGTGTGTGTGTGTGTGTGTGTGTGTGTGTGTGTGTGTGTGTGTGTGTGTGTGTGTGTGTGTGTGTG
>NW_004754896.1:344926-347406 GCF_000188695.1 Salpingoeca rosetta | reverse complement strand
GGCTGCAGCAGTTGGAGCAGCAGATGCGTGTTCACGCACACAGCCGCAGGCAGGCGGCTTCATGGCAAGCGCACCGCCACGCAGAGGTAGAAGACGCGGCTTCTCCAACAACAGCAACAACCACGGACGCCAGGGACGCAACAATGGCAACAGCAACGGCAACAGCAACGGCAAAGGGCGCCGCTTCCGTGGCAACTGTCACTACTGTGGCAAGTATGGACACCGTGCAGCAGAGTGTCGCAAGAAGCAACGCGACAACGGAGCAACAGGCTTCACTGCACAGGCACAGCATCAACATGGTCAAGACGCAGCAACCTTCGTCGCTGCCACAGCTACTACACCCACGCAGCTGCATGACCCACTCACGTGGCTTGCAGACACGGGTGCTTCACACCACCTCACCTTCGTCAAGGACGCCTTCGTGGAGCTGACACCGCACCTGCAACAGCACCATCCACGCCACATCACTGCGTTTGGCGGCACACGTGTGCCCGTGCGCGGTGTTGGCTCTGTGCTGTTGCATGCACGCACGACGAGCGGAGCTACGATGCAGATTGTGCTACAGGAGTGCCTCTACGTGCCCGAGGGCCAGGCCAACCTCATCGCCCTCGGTCGTCTGACTAGGGACAGTAGCGGCAGGCCAACGGGCCACTCGCAGCGTGATGGCGCTGATGGGCACTACGTGCGCTTCAGCCACGGAGCCGAGGTCAAGCTGAAGGAGCGCAGCAGCCTCCGATGCTGGCCCATTGTTGCTGTTGGTCCATCCACGGCACACGGTCTCACTGCCGATGCCTGCAAGCAACCACAGCAACCCACAGCAGCTCCTGCAGCCCAGAGCAAGGCGCAGACACCATCGATGCATGAGGTACTTGGCCACCGCAACGACAACGACGTGCAGCAGTACTGCAAGCTGATGGGCATCGATGATTGCAACGCCATCAGCAGCAAGCAGTGTACAACGTGCGCAGTGACCAAGAGCACTCGTCACAGCGTCAGCAAGCACGCGGAGCGCACACAGGTGCCCGGCGAGCGCATCCACGCCGACATCGTCGACTGGACCGCGGACTCACCCACGGGCAAGCGCTACAGCCTCGTCATCGTCGATGAGGGAAGCAAGCTCCTGCATGCAGTCCATCTCAACGCCAAGAAGGACGCAGTTGCCGCGTTCCAGTCTTTCCTGCGCGAGACCAAGCTCCCCATCTCGCCCACAACAACAGCACTCCAGACGGATTCCGATGCCATCTTCCTCGGAGCTGACTTCCAGGCCATCGTCAAGAAGCACCTGAAGCAGCACCAGCAGTCCCCGCCGTACACCCAGGCGCAGAACGGCATCGTCGAGCGACAGGTGCGCACCCTCTCCGACATGGTGCGAGCCATGATCACGGGTGCAGGCCTCGACGCATCGTACTGGAGCCTCGCCTGCAACCACGCCCTGCACATCCTCAACAACATGCCTCGCCCTTCCCTCCACGGCAAGACACCGCTGCAAATTGTCACGGGCTCGCTGCCCAAGCACGTGCCACAGCTGCACGTCTTCGGGCAGCCGGCCGTCGTCCACATCAGCACACAGCGCGGTCGCCTGCAGCCCAAGGGTCGTCGAGGCATCTACGTCGGCCACAACAGCAGCAGCAACAGCCACCTCGTCTACTTCGCAGACACAAACACCGTTGTGTCCTCCATCCACGTCCGCTTCCTTCCCTTCTCCAAGGCCGATGATGTCGTGGATGAGGGGGAGGAGCAAGTGCAGACATCCACGACATCGTCCATGCTCCAGCTTCCCAGTGCACGTGACAGCAGCAACAGCACCACTGACGGTGAGCCACCAACGGTTCACATCGACGAGGACCAGGACGAGGATGTCGAGACAGACTTCCTGCTCACGGACTTTGACGCCGACAGCAGCAGCGACACCAACGACGCCAACTACGATCCAGACACAACAGATGCAAGCGACACGGAGGCAGGCGCGTTCACAGCAAGCAGCAGTGGCGACACCAGCCTCACGGAGCCTGCAAGCATCAAGCAGGCACTCAAGAGCCAGCAACACAAGCAGTGGACTCAGGCATGCTTGGAGGAGATCGGGGCCATGGAGCGCAACGGCGTCATCAAGCTCATCCCACGCAGCGCCGTGCCACGGCAGCACACGCCTCTCAAGTCACGCTTCGTCTTCAAGGTGAAGCGTGATGCTGAGGGCGCGCCGACGCGCTTCAAGGCACGCTGGGTCGCCAAGGGCTTCAGCCAACGACCGGGCATCGACTTCGACCAGACCTACGCCCCAACACCAGCAGCCAAGACCATCCTCACTGTGCTCGCCGTCTCCCTGCAACGACAGCACCAGCTGCACCAGCTCGACTTCAAGTCGGCTTACCTGCAGGCTGATCTCAAGGAGGAGCTGTACATGGAGCTGCCGCCGCACTTCACCGACATCGGCGACGGCGCCCAACGCTACGCGGGCAAGGTGTGCCGGCTGCTCAAGCCGC
>NW_004754896.1:339670-344826 GCF_000188695.1 Salpingoeca rosetta | reverse complement strand
TGGGCGCAGAGCAATGTCGACGCTTGCCTCTTCACCAAGCTCCACGACGACGGACAGCGCACATGGATCATCACGTACGTCGACGACCTCATCATCAGCGAGCAGCCCGACCGACGCCTGCCTTTCCGCAACCTCGTGGGTTCGCTCCTGTACCTGGCCAACCGCACGAGACCAGACGTCAGCTTCGCGTGCGGACTGCTCTGCCGTTACATGGACCGTTACACGACGGTCCACTGGCAGGCAGCCAAGCACGTCGTGCGGTACCTGAAGGCGACGAGCGAGCACGGCCTCCTCTTCAAGCGACGCAGCGGCACGCGCAAGGACCAACCGCTGGACCTGGTGTGCTACAGCGATGCCAGCTTCGGCACGGACCAGCTGACGGGCCGCTCCACGACGGGCTTCACCTGCTACATCAACGGCTGTCTTGTGTCTTGGAGCAGCCGGCTGCAACCCACGGTTGCGCTGAGCACCGCTGAGGCCGAGTACATGGCCGTCTCCGCAGCAGCGCAGGACGTCGTCTTCCTGCGGCAGCTGCTCATGGACCTCGACGAGCCCGAGGCTGGAGCCACCAAGATGCTGACAGATAACCAGGCGGCCATCGCCATCGGTAACGACCACGTCACCAAGCCGCGCACGAAGCACATCCGGGTACGCCACCACTTCGTGCGGGAGCTCATCGCCGACGGAACCATTGTGCTGCAGCACTGTCCAGGCACGCAGATGGTTGCCGACGCGCTGATCAAGGCACTGGACAAGCAGACCTTCGAGCAGCACCTGCCACGACTGGTGGGAACATCGACGGCTGAGACGGAACAGAGGAAGGCAGTTGAGGGGGAGTGTTGAGAGTCAGTGAGTTTCTGTTTTGTGTTGAGTCCTTCCTAATTTGCCTTCTCGTGTGGTTTTGTCTTGTTTGCCAACAACACCTGCTTTGTGGTTTTTTCCGTTGGCAAACATTCCTTCCTCTCTGCTGGCATGCGTGCCAACTGCCTCTCCTCTCCCCCTTCCCCTACACACGTGAGTTGTGTGCCATGTGTGTGCATGCCCGTCATGCTTGGCAAATGCCATGTGTGCGTGCCATGCAGTGTTGTGAAGTGTTGTTCGTTGTGTATGCTTGCCTGCAAGCATTCATGCCATGCCTAGCATTGCTCTGCGCGCATGTATGCATGCTGCTCATTGTTTAGATTGTTTGTGTTCGTGCACTCTCTGCCCACGTCGGCTTGGCAGCTCTGTTGACTGTGTGTGCACTTGTCTTGTGTTTGTTTGAGCGTGCTGCCCGAGTTGGTTTGGCAGCAGCTTGTTGTGCTTGTTCATTCTCCTTGTGTTCTTGTTTGTTGCGTTTGCCTACAGTAAACACACACACCACCTGTCGTGTTACTACATCCTGGCCGCTTGCCGTTGCCGTTGCCGTGGTTGCGAAGCGTAGCCAGGATCTGCCGCACGTCGATGACGTGGTAGCGCTTGGCCGCCTGCAGCTTGCGGCACTGCTGCGCGCAGTGGCCGCGGAAGTTGCAGAACGCGCAAGTCACGCGCTCTGCAGGTGGACAGCATGGGTCACCGCTCGTGTCGGAGGGCGACGTGCCAGCGTGCATCGGTGATGCAGCGAAGGAGCCGGGGCCTGGTCCGCCGATGGCGAGCACAGGCGTGCGCTTCTTGGGACGATGCAGGCGGCGCTCTTCCTGGATGAGGTCCGCCGTCATCTTGGACAGTGATGGTGGCGGGTCCTCGCGCTCCATGAACCGCATCGCCACATCAAACTCTGCGGGGAGTTCGTTGCGGACGAGGGTGCGCAGGTCGTCCTCCGGGATGGACACGCCGGCAGCGAGGAGCTGCGAGTTGATGTCCGTGATGCGGGACATGAACGTGTCGACGGTGTCCGTGGGCAACCAGGTGGTCGAGGAGAGCTGCTGCCTGAGACGACTGACGTGGTCCTTGCCGCTGCGGATGTAGCGCTCGCGGAGGCGGCGCAGCGCAAGCACACCTGAGCGGCCACGGTTGTCGGTGATGGCCAGCCGCAGCGGGTGTCCCGTCAGGACGCCAAGGAGGAACGCGAAGATGGCTGCGTCAACCTGTGGATCACGGGGATCCAGCAGGCCAGAGGCTCGGGACGCCACCTGCGCTCCTCCGCTCGGAGTGGCGGAAGAAGGGAGAGAGGAAGAGGAGGAAGATGGTTGAGCGCCGTGGTCGTCGCCATCGCCCTCGTCGTCGTCATCGTCGTCGTGTTCCCCCGCGTCGTGGCGGACGCCAGTGCGGCGAGGGCCGCGTTGAGCGCGGGAGCGAGTGCGGGGACCCGAAGCACCGTGGGTGCTTGGGCTCGGCGATGAGGCAGCTGCTGGAGCCTGCCCGTCTCCTTGGTGGTCAGCACCACCCTCGGCGATGATGCCAGCGTCGATGCCAGCGGCGATGAGCTTGGCCTCGACGGTGATGAAGAAGAGGTTGGCATCCTGCTCAGCGCCAGCGAAGACCTTGATGCCGTCTGCGCTAATTGAGCTGGGTCTCATAATCTGTTGTAAGTTCATGGTGGTGGTGCTGTTGTTGGAGACTTGTGTGTGTGTGTGTGCTGTGTGTGTGTGTGCTGTGTGTGCTGTGTGTTGTGTGGGGGATTGTCTTGGCAAGAGAGAGTTGTGTGTGTTTACTTGAGTTGTGAAGCAAACAAGGATGTAGGATGAATGAACACTCCAACAGAAAGAAACAGAGCAGAAGACAAGAATTGTCGACAACGCAAAGTGGTGACGTGGCAGTGTTTGTTGAGAGTTGTGTGGTCATGTGGTGTGTTATGCAAGAGCATGTAACATCGAGCAGCCACACAAGCTAAACACTGCACGTGCAACAGGTTGCAGGGAAATCACGTGAACATTCCAGAACACAAGAGAGGTGAATGCAAAGTTGTGGTGTCGTGAAGAAGGGAGGTCAATGATATGACTCAGCAGACAAGACTTGCCTGTCAACATTCATGCCATGCTTAGCATTGCTCTGCGCGCATGTATGCATGCTGCTCATTGTTTAGATTGTTTGTGTTCGTGCACACTCTGCCCATGTCGCCTTGGCAGCTCTGTTGACTGTGTGTGCACTTGTCTAGTGTTTGTTTGAGCGTGCTGCCGGAGTTGATTTGGCAGCAGCTTGTTGTGCTTGTTCATTCTCCTTGTGTTCTTGTTTGTTGCGTTTGCCTACAGTAAACACACACACCACCTGTCGTGTTTCTACAGATTATGAGACCCAGCCACTCCTGATCATCATCACCACTTGTCTCACACTCGCTTGTGCGTCTTCTCTCCCTTCTGCTTGTTCCCCTCTCTTGTTTCTCCATCACCTTTCTTGAGCGTGCAGTATGTCTGACCCGTCGGACCACGTCGTTTCCACGCCAGGATTCAAGATGGACCTGCCCAAGTTCTCTGGCTCGCCCGGCACCTTTCATGCGTGGAGCATTCGCATGAAGATGGCGCTCAAGCTGCGCGGCGACGACGTCTGGGCAGCTGTGGAGGCAGGAGCATCGTCATCAGGAGGTCCAAGCTCAGCGACACGCTCAAGTGCAAGGAGACCGACAGCAGGAGATCACGCCAACCTCACCGCTGCAAACCTCATCGCGTCCACGCTCTCAGGCTACCCCCTTCTCCTCTTCACCAACGGAGAAGCAGACGTCAACGCCGGCCAAGGATGGGCCCGGCTCAAGGACCACTACGCTTCGCAGGACCGCCTCCGCATCGCAGAGCTCAAGGAGGCGCAGCTTCACGTTCCCTGCGGCAACCTCGCCCGCTTCTTCGAGCGACACATGGAGCTGCAGCAGCAGTTGCAGGACGCAGGCGTGCGCCAGGACAACGAGGACCTCTTCACCATCGTCTGGAAGCAGCTGCCACGCTGGACAGCCCCGCTCACGCTTCCCTACTTTGCCAGTGGCCGCTTTCCCTCCCTCCTCGAGCTCAGCATCAGGCTGCAGCAGCTGGAGCAGCAGATGTGTGTGTTGTAAGTTCATGGTGGTGGTGCTGTTGTTGGAGACTTGTGTGTGTGTGTGTGTGTGCTGTGTGTGCTGTGTGTGCTGTGTGTTGTGTGGGAGATTGTCTTGGCAAGAGAGAGTTGTGTGTGTTTACTTGAGTTGTGAAGCAAACAAGGATGTAGGATGAATGAACACTCCAACAGAAAGAAACAGAACAGAAGACAAGAATTGTCGACAACGCAAAGTGGTGACGTGGCAGTGTTTGTTGAGAGTTGTGTGGTTATGTGGTGTGTTATGCAAGAGCATGTAACATCGAGCAACCACACAAGGTAAACACTGCACGTGCAACAGGTTGGAGGGAAATCACGTGAACATTCCAGAACACAAGAGAGGTGAATGTGAATTTGTGGTGTCGTGAAGAATGGAGGTCAATGATGACTGATGACTCAGCAGACAGGACTTAACACTCCCCCGCATTGACCTACTGCATTGCCGCAAACTCGTCCAGGATGGCTTGGCGCCATTCCTCGGAGTCTGGCGAGGCAAGCGCGTCCTTGACGGTGGCTGGCTCAGCTGACGTGGCAAAACTGCCAGCAGCGATGTCTGGTAGATGACCACCCACTGCTGATGTCTTCTCCCCCGTACCAGCAGCGCTGGTGGCAACGTGACACGTGGTGGTTGAGCCACCAGAGGTGTCCTTTGTCACCGAGGGTCTCGGACAACAGCAGCTGGTCCCCAGACGGAGCCGCCAAGGGCGCGTGGCTGGAGCTGCGGCTCCCCCGCACGTGGGTGCAGTGGGAGCGCCGGTGGCACTGTCCTCGGTCGAACGCTGAGCGGTGTTGTTGGCATGCGAAGCAAAGGCACCGCTGTTCTGCTCTTGCTGCTGCTGAGAGGAGGCGGCGTGCTTTGTTTCTTGATGGCGCCGAAGCGAGCGTGGGATGGGTGTGGACTACGCGGTCGCGGGTCCGGGAATCCAAGACGACGTGGGCCTTGGTCCTTCCTCGGCTAACCCGAACTTAAACGCCCGACCCGTGTAGCGTGGGGTCAAGGCTTGGGGCCGGGGGCGTGCTCTTCTCCCACATGCCACCTAGGCCGGGCTAAGCCAAAAAACGCCCAACAGGCTTGACGTCCAAAGGGGTCGCCCAGCCAGGGCCTCGAACGATTGAATTGTTCCATTGAGGGCTCTCTGCGGTGCCCGAATTTTTTGGCACAACTCTGGGCCTAGCTC
>NW_004754896.1:336528-339131 GCF_000188695.1 Salpingoeca rosetta | reverse complement strand
CCGTGGACCTGGGAGTAGCCCTTGGCAACCCAGCGCGCCTGTACTTGATCACCTTGCCCTGGTCGTCACGCTCCTCCGAAGATGACCATGCTGCGGAGCAGCTTGTGGCCCTTGGGAAGGTCAGCGCGAGGCACGACGTCGTAAACGTCATTGGCCTGCATTGCCGCAAACTCATCCAGGATGGCTTGGCGCCACTCCTCCGAGTCTGGCGAGGCAAGCGCCTCCTTGACGGTGGCTGGCTCAGCTGACGTGAAAACACTGCCAGCAGCGATGTCTGGTAGATGACCACCCACTGCTGATGTCTTCTCCCCCGTACCAGCAGCGCTGGTGGCAACGTGACACGTGGTGGTTGAGCCACCAGAGGTGTCCTTGTCGCCGAGGGTCGCGGACAACAGCAGCTGGTCCCAGACGGAACCGCCAAGGGCGCGTGGCTGGAGCTGCGGCTCCCCCGCACGTGGTGCAGTGGGAGCGCCAGTGGCACTGTCCTCGGTTGAACGCTGAGCGGTCTTGTTGGCATGCGAAGCAGAGGCACCGCTGTCGTCCTGCTCTTGCTGCTGCTGAGAGGAGGCGGCGTGCTTGTTCTTGATGGCGCCGAAGCGAGCGTGGATGGTGTGGACAACGCGTCGCGTGTCCGGCATCCAGACGACGTGGGCCTGGTCCTCCTCGGCGAAGCCGACGTAGACGCCGACGCGTGAGCGTGGGTCAAGCTTGTGCCGCGTGCTGCTCTTCTCCACATGCACGTAGGCCGGCGAGCCGAAGACGCGCAGCAGGCTGACGTCGAAGGGGTGCCCAGTCAGGGCCTCGAACGGTGACTTGTCCTCGAGGCTCCTGCGTGGCGCGATGTTGTGCAGCAGCGTGGCGTGTTGCACGGCGAAGCCCCAGAACGGCTTGTCCAGGTCCGCAGCAAACAGCATCGTGCGCGCCGTCTCGAAGAGGGTGCGGAAAGTGCGCTCCGCGGATCCGTTCTTGGCCTGCGAGTGCGGTGGCGAGAAGCGCTGCTTGATGTCGAAGGCCAGGCACAGGTCGGTGAAGTCCTGGCTCTTGAAGACGGCGTCGCTGTCCGTCTGCAGCGTGGCGCCTCGGAGCGCGTTGACGACGTGGCGGTCCTTGCGCAGCTGCTCCAGGGCCGCACCGACGTCGTTCTTGTGCCGGATGAGGAACGTCCAGGCAAAGCGCGTGCAGTCGTCGATGAAGGTCAGCGCGTAGCGTGCACCTCGCAGCGACGTCTCCTCCAGCGGACCGGCGATGTCGGCGTAGAGCAGCTGGCATGGCCCAGCGCTGCGTGGAGCAGACTGCTTCGGGATGGAGGCGCGCGTGCTCTTGCCAAGCGCACATGGCCCACAGGTGACGATGTGCTTGGAAGAGGCCTGGGCGATCTGCTGCCGGATGGCGTCGACGGCTGCGCTGCTGCGATGGCCTAGCACGTCGTGTGCAGAGGCGCCCTCGTCAGCATCCTCGGCTTCCTCGTCGCTGCTGTGCACGAGCTCCCCTGCAAGCGCCGTGGCTTGTTGGGAGGTCGTGGTGCTGGCGTAGAGGAAGAGGTGGCCGGTGTCCTTGGACGGCAGCAGAGGCACACTCCATGTGGCAAACTGGATGCGGCTGTCGTCCGCAGCAATGACGACGGAAGCACCACGACGCGCGCGAGTCACCAGGTTCAGCGCCAGTAGGTTGTACTTGATGTCGGGGACATGCAGCAGCTTGCTGCACACGCGGTCGCTCGTCAGCGTCGGTGCACGAGACTCAAACTCGCTCTCACCATCGCACGTGGTCAGCGCCCGGCACTCCCGGTCTGTCGTCGCCGTCGGCGCCTTCACCTCATACCCAGCATCCACATCGCACGTGCTCACCTTCCGGCACACAGCATCAGCGCTGCTCGTGCACGCCGTGTGCAGATACTCTCCGCTCGCACACGACCGGCACCGCTTGCACGTCGTGTCTGCCTCGCTCGTGCACGGCGACTGCACAAAGTACCCGCTCCCGCACCGCGTGCATTCCGTGCACTAGGCATCAGCAAGCGGCGTGCACGCCGTCGACACAAACGTCCCGCTTGGGCACTCAGTGCACGCCTTGCACACAGCATTCGCGCTCTCGCTGCACCCAGACATAAGATACTCAGACGACGTGCATTCCCGGCAGCTCGAGCACTTGCGGTCGCTCGAGTCCGTCGCGGCAACAGACTCGTACTCCGTGTCCGCACACACCTTCAGGTCCGCACACACCCTGTTCGTCGTCGCCGTGCACGTCGCCGTCTCATACTGCGTCCCGCTGTCGCACCGGTCGCACTCAGCGCAGTCCCGGTCCGTTGTCGCCGTCGGCTTCGACACCACAAACTGCGTCGAGTCGCACTGCGTCACACTCGCGCACTTGCGATCCGTCGTCGCCGTCGGCGCGCGCGTCTCGTACTCGCCGCTCCCGCACGTCGTCAGCCCCGTGCACTCCCGGTCGCTGTTCACTGTCGGCGCGCGCGTCTCATACTGCTCATCACTGCACGCCGTCAGCGCTCGGCACTGCGTGTCCGTGCTCACAGTCGCCCGCACGGTACACGTACTCGTCCTCCTCGCACGTCGACACAGGCTGGCACGGCGTCTGCCCAGTTGTCGCCC
>NW_004754896.1:306801-309458 GCF_000188695.1 Salpingoeca rosetta | reverse complement strand
CCATTTCTTTATTCGTCTTGCTCTCCCGCCCCTTCCTCTCCCTCTCCCCCTCAGCCTCTTCCCCCGCACTGTTCCCTCCCTGTCACACACACACACATATTGCCTTCCACCTCGCCCTCCTCTCTCTACCCCATCCGCTTCCTTCATCTCATTCCAAGCCTTAATTAACCCTTTCACTGTGCTGCGATGCCGTGCCCATGTCCTTTGGTTGTCTGTCTTTCTTGTGTGTGTGTGTATGCGCGCGTGCGTGAGTGTGTGTTCATTTCTTTACTTCTTTGCGCATTGGCCATGCTGTGCTTTCAGCTCACGTTGACTGCTTGGCTTGCCCAGCGTGCGCGCACATATTTGTGTGTGGTTAGTGTTCTCCTTGCATGCTTTGCTTGTGCTTCTTTTCGTTTCGGTTCGCTTGGTTTCGTATCTCCTCTGCACTCATTGTTTGTCTGTCCAACGTCCAGTACAAATCCCGCAGCTACGCAGCAAGCAAGCGAGTGAGAGAGAGAGAGAGATGCTTGCTTGCAGTCACCATCACCGTCCTGCGCACAACGCGTCCGCTGTTGCACTCCGCGAGCGAATCGGCGGCCTCGCTGCATTCCTGCCATTGTAAACGTCAACGGACTGATTTTGCTTGCATGCAAGCAAGCCTTGAAGCAACGAAGTTGCGAATCGCCACGAGGAAGAGCAGACAGACGTGCACATGGGATGCAACGACAATTGTGAACCGCCCCACCTGCGCAGTGCGTTATGTCACACCCGACACCCAACAGCTACCCAACCGCAACCGACAATCAGTGAGCGCGACACAGCCAGCCAACCGCGGCGATGTCGTCTGCTCTCAGCCAACCGACCGAACAAGGGGAACAAGCGCATGCATTGCGTCGTTCATTCTTCGCGCTCGCACATCAAACGCCTTCTGTCGCCATTCCCTTGTCTCTGCTCTCTGTTTCATCGTTACGAGACAATGTCGGCCACTGATATGGCTTTCTCGAGCGCGAGCGCTCGCATGGCTGCCTTTGTGGTCGCTGCTGCTCTACTTGTGGCCAACTTTGGTGTCTCTGATGCCATCCTCGACCTGGGCGATGAGCTCACCTTGGAAGACTTTCTCGCAGACGCGGTATCGTGTGCATGTGTGCGTGCATGTGCGCATGCGCATGTATGTGTGTGTGTGTGTGCGTTCACGTGTGATTGTGTGTGTGTGTGTGTGTGTGTGATGTGATTGTGGGTTTACCGACCAACCTTGTCCTGTCTCCAGTTCTTCTGCGCATGCTGCACATACACACACACACACACACACACACACACACACACACACACACACACACACACACACACACACACACACACTCTCTCTCTCTCTCTCTGTTTCACGCACTTCTGTTTTTAACCCCTCCCGACACTTCTCCATCCTGGATCACACATTGGCTCTCAGGGCATTGATGGCTGTGTGATGCTGACCCCATCGTCCACCGGCTATCATTTTGAAAGGGGCCAGGCTTCTGGCCTCTCACGCTCCCGATGCACTCTTGGTCAGTGTGCCTGCGCGTGCCTGTGCGCTTGCAAGTTTGTTACATCCTGCCGTTGTCGGTCCGTGTCGAGTCTTGGTCTCATCCCTGCCACTTCATTGGGCCTCGACTCACTACTTACAGGTGGCGCGTGTCAGTGCCGCCAGTTCGAGGCGTGCGACACCGGAGGTGCGTGAGCATCAATGGCTGTCATGATTGCTGTCGTTGTCGTTCAGAGTTCAAACCTGTGTGCTTGCGTGTATGCATGGGACAATACACGTTTGTATACCAATGATACGAATCCCTCAAAGTTGTTGTCATCTGCCTTGCCGCACATCCCTTCTCATCACTCTTTCTCTCTTCGTCTCCCTTCATGCCAGATTGCCTCAAGGTGTACCGCTGCAACGACACGGAATCCAACGGCTGCGTCGCCGTGTCCAGTTGCGTCCAAACCACATTCGACACGACGTTTGAGGTGCGCACGTCAGCCACGTGGCGCATGTGTACTGCTTCTGTGTGCATGAGCGTTCATTCGTTGCCGGTCGTCTCTCTGTTGTCTGACACCAGGCTTTGCAGCAGCCATGAGTCTGTGTGACGTCTCTCACAACTTCATCTCCCCGAAACCCACACAAACACACGAACACACACACACACACACACCCTGTGATACACGCACGTGCACACATGCCCAGGTGACTGTCGACTGCCGCGAACCACTTGATGAGCGCGATGAGGACGGTATCGACTTCTTTGGCATGCGCTGGAAGCAGGCCCTCGCTGAGGACTGCAACATTGGACGCGTGAGTTGCTGGCGTTCTGTGTCAGCGTGTGTTCTATGTTTATGCATGCGGATGTTTGTGTGCGTGTAGGCACGCCCTTTCACTCACGTATGTATACACACACACACACACGCACACTTACACACACAAACACACACAAACACTCACGCACATTTCACCTTTGCTGTTTCTTCCCATGACCCAAATGCACACGCACGCAGGTGTGCCGGGTACAACGGCGACACAGCAGCCACGATTGAAGTCATCAACGGACCACATTTTCTGCACCACCACCTCACCCAGCAGCACGTACAGCTGCTACAGGTCTGCGGCAATGACAGTGGACAGGGTTCCGTTTCAACATTCTGCTCAGTCACTG
>NW_004754896.1:297991-306375 GCF_000188695.1 Salpingoeca rosetta | reverse complement strand
TGATGCTTAGATTGTCATGTCGTGGTTGGGCAGCGTCACGCTTTACATGCACTGTATTAGATTACCATCATCCTTGCCCACTAACTAAAACAAAAAATCTAGCCTAGCGCGCCGTCATGCTTCATGACGACTATCCTAACACTCTTTGGCCGTGCATCATCTCCATTATTAGAACCAACATCATCAACAACAACAACAACAACAACAACAACAACAACAACAACGACGACGACGACGACGACAACGACGACGACAACAACAACAACAACAACAACAACAACAACAACAACAACAACAGACTCAGGGTTTCCCGAAAACATCTGCCCAACAATCAGCACACCTGTGGCGTCCTTGTATGATTCTAGCTATGGTAAAGGCCTTCAATTTACCATTGACGGCGGCGCGCCTGTTGGTACGGAGATCAAGTGCGCCGGTTATTCCGATGAACCCGACAACCAATACGACAACATCCTCGACAATGCAACGGCGTTTTGGTCCTTATCGACGGGGACCGACCGCTACCGCTACTTTGTACGCTTGCAAGACGCGACCGGCGCGACGCAGACTCTCCAAGAAGCTGGAATCAACGGCACATTTACCCACGGCTGCAGTGCCCGACTGAAGAACTCTGGTGCAGACTGCCCTGTCGTGCTGTCTGATCCAACGTCTACCAACCCCACGTGCTTCCCTGGTTGGGCCGAGGTGATTCTGGAGAGCGGCGAGCGCGTGCAGCTGCGGAACTTGAAGACTGGCGACCGCGTGCTGTGCCTGCAGGCATCGGCCGGCAACGCCCTTGGCTACTGCGAGCTCAAGACCTTCCAGCACGTGGAGCTGAACGGTACCACCACATCTGTCGAGCTGCACTACACGGACAATGACGGCAACCCTGCGCTGATGTCGGCCACACCCGACCACTTTGTGTTCCGCGCAGACGAGGACGTGCACATTGCTGATGGCGTGACGGTGCAGCCAGCAGGCGAGTTCATCTTCACTGGCGACTTTGCTGTTGGCGACCGCCTGCTGCGCTACGATGCCGACCTCGGTGTCGTGTACACAGTCACCATCACCAGCATCACCTCCACCATCGAGCCAGACTACTACACGCCGCTGACGGACGATGGCTCCACACTCTTTGTTGAGGACGTGTTTGCGTCCTCTTTTGCACTTCTGGAGAGCCCCGATGTCATCCGCCTGGTCCTGGCGCCCATCTGGCAGAACGACGACGCACGCTTCACAGAGCCGACGGCAGGCAAGGACTTCCCCGAGGGCCTGCACCCGTTCACGACGCAGCTGTACTCCATCTTCCTCGCGGCAGAGATGAACGGCCAGACGATTGATGTTGAGGGGATGGCCACCGCCATCGCCCAGCAGCTCGCCGTCGGCCACGTCTTCACCCAGGAGGAGATGCTCCAGCTCGTGCCAAACTACATCAGCTGAGGGTGTACGCATGTGTTCGTTTGCTCAATTGCTTACTTTGTGTGTATGTGGTGTGTGTGTGTGTGTGTGTGTGTGTGTGTGTGTGTGTGTGTCTGTGGTCACCTTCCCTCTTGTGCAACAGTCGTACCGTGTGTGATATTCTTTCACAGGAACTTGCCATCACAAAACACGCGCGACAGTCACTCACCCTCACAACTACATGCAGCACTCACCCACGTTGTCCCAGCGAAATGACCATAAACCAAGCTGAAATGTCAATAGTATACGTTCAGTAACACGCCACAACGAACACGCGCTTGCATGCAACACCTGACGTCGTCTCACATCATGTCACCACCATCGTCATCATCGTCATCATCATCAACACCATCACCATCGTCATCACGTGCAGCAGTCGTGTTGTCGTGGCTGCCAAGGCCATGTATCTTCCTCCTGTGTGCCACCAAACTCTGCTGCCAGGCTGTTTTGAAATCACACACATCACACTTGTACTGCCGCCCCTTGGTGTGCAGCTTCACGTGCCTGATCAAGTTGCTGTGCGAGGCTGCTGAATAGTTGCACAGCTCACATTTGAATGGCTTCTCACCAGCGTGCGTGCGCAAGTGTCCCTTGAAATTGTACGACCGCGTTGTGGTGTAGCTGCATTTGTCGCACTCGTACACCTTCTTCGTGCGCTTGTTCGTCGTTGCGTGGTCTGGCTGGGCTGTTTCGGACGCAGCAGGTGCTGAGGTCGCGTCGCTGGACTGCTGTTGCGGGGCCACGTGCGATGTCTTCTGGCCGTCGTGTTGGTTTGCTTGTGGCTGGCGCGCCGCCTGTGGGCACGTGCGACGATTGTGGCCAGGCCGCTGACACAGCGTGCACTTTTTGCTTTGCTGAGGCTGCTCGCTCGGTTGCTGGTCTGCCTTCGGGCAACTTCGACGGTTGTGGCCCACACCATTGCATACAGAGCACTTGACGGGCTGTCGTTGCCGTCGCTGCTGCTGCTGTTCTTGCTGTTTCTGCCGTGGCTGATGTTGCTGTGCATCCACACCTGCTTCTTCTCTGTTGGCTGTACCATCCCCGTCAACTTCCTTGTGCTGGTGCTGGTGCTGGTGCTGGTGCTGGTGCTGGTGCTGTTGTTGTTGTTGTTGTTGTTGTTGTTGTTGTTGTTGTTGTTGTTGTTGTTGTTGTTGTTGTTGTTGCTGCTGCTGCTGCTGGTGTTGTTGTTGTTGTTGTTGTTGTAACCGTGTTCTGCGCCTGAGCGCCTGCTGTCGAATTGATCTTCGCTTCCTGTCAGCATCATTGCGCACCGCTCCTGCCCGCTCGACCTGCTTGCTTCCGAATACCGTTCGCATCAAACCCTGCCGTTGACGCTGCGTCCACTGGCGGCTTGGCTTTATGTGTGCGCGCCGCTCTTGTTGCTGTTGCTGTTGCAGTTGCTGATGCGCGGGTGGGTTGGCTGCATTTGGACAGGTTCGTCGGTTGTGGCCAGGAAGCTTGCACACAGAGCACAAGACGTGCTGTTCCTGCTGCTGCTGCTGCTGCTTATGCTGCTGCTGTAGCTGGTTCTGCTGCTGCTTATGCTGTTGTTTATGCTGCTGTTGCTGTTCCTGCTGTTGATTTTGCTGCTTATGCTGTAGTTGCTGTGCATTCACGCCTGCTTCATCTCTGGTGGCTGTGCCATCCCCGTCACCTTCCTTGTGCTGCTGCTGCAGCTGCAGCAGTCGCGTGCTACGTCGCGTTGCGTGCGGTCGTATGGATGATCGCTGCTGCTGTCTACTTGTGGCATCTGCGTGCACCTGCTGCTGTTCCTGCCCCTTCTCTCCCGCATTCAGGGCCACTGCTGTCGTTGTGGTTGCTGCTTTGGACGATGACGATGACGATGGCAGTGACGAGGATGATGAGCTGGATGAAGGTGCACCATCACTGTGTCGACCATGCGCTGTCTTCTGCAGTTGCTCTGCATGCTGTCGCGCCCACCGCTGGTTCTGCTCTTGCAGTTCTTGCTGCTGTTGTACTCGTTGCTGTTGTGTTGCTCGCTTCCCTCGTCTTCCTCTTGCCTGCTGCTGCTGTTGCTTGCTCTGTTTCTCTAGTGCTCGCTTACGTTGCTCCCCTTCTTCCGCTTCCTCCAGGTTCTGCTGTGCGTGTGATTGTGAGCCGTCATGACCCTGTGCCCCATTGTGCTCGTGTTGTTTATTGTCGCTGTGCTCGTGCTCGTGCTTATGTCTTCGCCTTCGCTTTCGTTTTCGCCTGCGCTTGCGTCTCTCATGCTCCTCTTGCGGCGGTTGCTGCCCTTTCATCTCCTCCTCGTCTTCCTCCTCGTTCTTCTTCTTCTTCTTGTCCTCCATCTTCTGCTTGCGCTTGTGTTTCCGGCTGGCTCGTTCCTTCTCCTCATCCTCAGCTTTCTTCCCCTCCCCTCCTTCCTTCGACACAGGCTCCACTCCATGCTCATCTGCCCTCACCGCTTCCTCTTCTGCGCCATCTTCACCATCATCATCATCGTCGCCATCATTGCCATCGCCACCACCATCGCGTGTCTCTCCACCTCCTTGCTGCTTGTGTACGCGTGGTACCAAACCATGACCACTCCTTTGTTCAACTCCGCCGCCTGCATCCTCTTCAGTGCCGCCCCGATCATCGCTGCCCATGCTGTCGCCGCCATGGCTGCCACGATCATCATCATCATCATCACCACCATAGTTCACACGATCATCGTCGTCACCCCAATCATCACCCCAATCAGCACCACCATCTCCCGTAAGCAACGTTGTATTCTGTCCAGGCATAGACAAGGCTGACATCAGCGTCGCTGCTGGTGCTGTTGCTGGTGTTGTTGCTTGCGCTGTTGCTCGTGAGGTTGTCGATACTGCTGTTGGCGCTGTTGCTTGAACTGTTGATGCGGTTGATGATGCTGTTGCAGGCGACGGTCGTGTGGCCTCTGCCTCATCATCACTGTCATGGAGTGCGCGATGGTGTGCCGCCATCTCGGCACGTGATATCGCCTCAAACCCGCACAGCTTGCACTGCAAGTCGTCTGCGTCGCCCACACCCTCAGCACCTACTTGCTCGCTGTGCTGCAATCCCTTGTCTCCTTCCCCCTGCTGCCGGTGGTGCTGGTGGTGCTGGTGGTGATGTTGTAGCTGCCCCATCGGCGAGGTTGTGGGCGTGTGGCGTTCCGTGAGTTTGTCAATCCATCCCCGAATGGGCGTGCCAAACACATGCAGCGTGGGCGGGTGCTCCTTGTGTTGCGACATCTTCCATGGCGAGATTGTGAATGGAACATGAGCCTGACGCTGTTGTTGTGGTGATGATGGTGATTGTGGTGGTTGTGGTGGTGGTGTTTGCGTTTGTGATGGTTGTGGCGATGGTGTTTGCGCTTCTCCTTCAACGTGCTGTGCGTGGCGCTGCACTGGTCGAGGTCGTGCAATCAACACCGGCCGCCGTGCTGATGCGGGGCGCACCCTGCCACCCGACGTCATCATAAAGCCGAGCGGATAAGAAACAAGCGGCGTCTGCTTTGGCGTCTGCTCTGAGTGTTGACCCGAAGTTACATCTCGCTGTGTTGACGGTGTCGACGATGAGTGTGACAACGGTGGCGCTGCTGCAGCTGTCGAGCGCCGTGATGGTGATGGTGATGGTGATGGAGAGGTGGCGACTGGTGTCCTCTTTGAAGTTGACCAGGCCAAGGGTGATAAAGATGGCGGCGGTCGCTCAACTGTCTTCACGGCCCGGGCAAGCCTTGGCTGCGTCGGTGTTGCCGGCGATCTTGTCTTGCGCCGCAAGTCAGGGGACGTGTGTTGTTGTCGTCTTGTCTGCCTCCTCCCATGAGCCGAGATCCGCGCTGCTCGCTTGAGAGCTTTGACGTCGGCAGCTATCGAAGAGTGTCTCTTGGCCACTTTTGTCGTCGGTGGCAACGCACCGTTGTCATCACTGTCATCATCCTCGTGGTGTGCAGCGTGCTCCTTGCGGCTGCGTTGTCGATCACCGGAAGGCAAGGATGCGACGCGACGCTTCATTGCTGCATGTGTGTGTGTGTGTGTGTGTGTGTGTGTGTGTGTGTGTGTGTGTGTGTGTGTGTGTGTGTGTGTGTGTGTGTGTGTGTGTGTGTGTGTGTGTGTGTGTGTGTGTGTGTGTGTGTGTCTGTGTGTGTCTGTGTGTGTGTCTGTGTTCGGTGGTTGTGGAGAATTGGATGAAATCTTGACAGTTTCTCCAGAGAGCTGAGCGCACAAACCACAACAACCACAACCGCCACTGCCAGCGCACAGGCACTTCGACGCTGCTTCTCTTCTCCCTTCCTGTCTTCCTGTCTTCACAAGAGCTAGTTCTTCGTCCTTTGTCCTCATCCTCCCCATCGCTGCGGTGTGCTGCGGTGTGCTGCGGTGTGCTGCGGTGTGCTGCACAGCGCTTGAGTTCGCGTTTCATGGTTTTACAATCTCAAACACAAAGAGGAACAAGGAGATCGGCTGCCGTGATGACGAGCATGACGAGCATGACGAGCATGATGGCAGTGCTCACGGCCTTCTCCTTGGTAGTGGCAGCAGCAGTAGTGTCCTCTGTTCACGCTGGTGAGCAGGGACAAGCAAAACCGTGCTGCAAATGACGTTCAGTGGGGCGTAAATGTGTTGTGATGCGCCGTGATGTGCAGCGGACGTGCGTTGTTCTTGGTCTTGGCTGGCCGTTGCTTTGTCCCTGTCTTGGTGTGCCATGCTTTCTCTCACTCTTTGATGTCATGTATGACGTGCGTGCATGCACAACTGCTTCTGCCGCAGCAGAGACAGAGTCGCCGGGAACAGAAGATCTCACCGTGAGTTGCGTACCTGCGTGCTTCTATGTGTGTGCATGCGTGTGTTTGCATGATCATATGCTGCAGTGTGTGCGTGTATGCACATGCACGAGCAAGGCAGTGCATGTGGGTTTCTTTGCGCCGTCAGCGAAAGGTTTACTATGGTTTTGGTTTCGCTGAATCCACTCTTGCTTGAATTCACTCACTGTGAGTTTCGTTTGCTGCTCAGGTGATGTGGGATCTGCCACGCTGCATTGAGCCGAGGAAGAAGTTTGTGTACATCAAGACCCACAAGACGGGCTCAAGCACCATTGCCAACATATTTCATCGCTTCGCCAACAAACACGGTGCGCTTGTGCGCGCCTGTGTCATGTCATGTTTGTTTGAGTGTACTGTTTGACATGCAACTACACACACGCACGCATGTGCACACATACACACACATACACACACATTCTGCAAGCGTAGTGTGCACATGACCCTTTGTGCTAGCTCAACCACGGTGCTTGTCGTGCGCGACGTTGCAGGTCTGCATCTTGCACTGCCAAAGGACGATACGTTCTATTCGTGGCCATATTTAGGAAAGACACAGATCCTCAACTCCATTTGGAACTACAACCCGCCGAAGGTTTGCGCGTGTGTGAGTGTGAGTGTGAGTGTGAGTGTGAGTGTGAGTGTGAGTGTGAGTGTGAGTGTGAGGGTGTGAGTGCGTGAGTGTGAGGGTGAGAGAGTGTGTGTGTGTGTGAGGGTGAGAGAGAGTGTGTGTATGTGTGTGTGTGTGTGTGCCTCGGGCGTGATGTGTTTGTTCATTTGTTCATTTGTTCATTTGTTCTGTTTTGCGCTCTCCGTGCTTCCATCTCGCCCTTTGCTCTCTTCACCAGACATACGATGGTCTCTGCAGCGCGCACGTGCGGTGCGTATGCTGGCATTGCATTCTAGTTTGCTCATGTTTCCCTTAGTCCACGCGTGCGTTCATGTTTCGGTGGGATTTGGTGTATGCCCCAGTTCACATTTTCATCTACTCGGTGCACGATCACCACCGCCATCACGATAAATTGTCACTTCCATCCTTGTCGCCACCACCACTTGACAACAATGCCATGATCATCCGTGTCGTCATCGCCTCGCGCCTCTCACCTCATCACATATCACTGCGCACCACACCACACAACACGCGCCCCCTCCCACCCCATCATCGCTTCCACCACGACCATTCACCACTGCTGCCAGCTACTCGCCCGAGGCACTGGGTACGCTCGTGCCCAACGCGGCGTATGTGACGGTGCTGCGCTCGCCAATCACCCACGCCAAGTCGTCGTGGTCGTATTGGGGGTTTGCAAAAAACATCATCTCACGTGCGTAGACAGGAGGAGAGAAGAGAAGGCAAGGGGATGGTGGTGTTGTGATGAGATGATATTGGCGTTGTGAGTTAAGTGCCTCGTTCTCTCCCCTTGTGTGTGTGTGTGTGTGCGTGTGTGTGTGTGCGTGTGTGTGTGAGTGCGTGTGTGTGTGTGTGTGTTTGCTTTCTTCTCTCATCCTCTTTCACTCACCCACACACGCACACACACACACACACTCTCTCTCTCTCTCTATGTGTCACACACACACACACACTCTCTCGCTCGCTCACTCGCTCACTCATGCACACACACTCTCTCACTCACTCACACTTACTATCGGGCTGTGCTCTGTGTTGTTGTTGCATCAGACGGGGGCCCATCGCTGACACTGGACGAATTCATGGAGGATCCTGACAAATACTTCCGATTCGCAGAACGCACACTCCTCCAAAACTCACAGGTTGGGCGTTGTGTTTGTGTGTGTGTGTGTGTATGTGTGCTGTTGCTGCTGCGTACTCTCCCGATGTATGGCCACACACACACACACACACACACACACACACACACACACACACACACACACACACACACACACATACAAAAACCCACAGGCATTTGAACTGGGGCAGAAGAAGAAGACGTCCAAGTCACAGTCTGATGATTTGGTTAACACGCTCTAAAAGAAATTCTTCCTCCTCATCACCGACCACTTGGGTACTACACTCACACAAACATACTCAAAGCATCACACATGTACATTCAAGCTTGCACCAGAACAAGCAAAGACACAGTAGAAAAAAAAAAAACAGACTTAAGAATAATAGGTTTGTGGGGTCGTAGCGATG
>NW_004754896.1:287944-297266 GCF_000188695.1 Salpingoeca rosetta | reverse complement strand
ATGATTATGTCTGAGTGTATACTGCGTGTGGGGTGTGTAAGCATACATGTGCAGCCATTTTTTATCGAGTTTATTTATTTTATGGAGGCAGGCAACTATCTCATTATCCCGAACACAATCGCACACACACACACACACACACACACACACACACACACACACACACACACACACACACACACACACACACACACACACACACACACCACGCCGCATACGTTTCATGTCATGTGCTCCTGCATGCGCCCTCAGATGTTGTTTGATCACTTCAACCAAACGCTGTTTCGCCTCATTGAGGAGGAGCCTGGATTCCACGACGAACTGAAATACTTCCGGTAAACACGCCCTTCTGCCGTCTTTCTTGTTTGTACCGTGTCTCACTCATGTTGTTGTATCGTGTTGTTTTGTGTTACGGGTTGTTCCTGAATCTGCGTGTGTTGTGAGAGAACATGTGTGCCTGTGAACCGCCCTGCATGTACGCGCGGCCTTGTGAATGCTGCGACTGCGTCTCTCTCTCTCTCTCTCCACACACGCACAGACACACACAGACACACACAGACACACAGACACACACACAGACACAGACACAGACACACTCACACACACACGCACACTCACACTCACACACACACACACACACACCATGCTGTGCGCCCTGACGGCCAGGGAGCGGAAAGCGCGCATGTCTGAGATTTGTCGTTTACATGCGCGAATGGACGGACGACTGCACCGCGCGCGCATTGAAGAGAAGGTAATTAGCAGTGGTGGTGGTGATAGGCAGTGGTGGTGGCATCGTGTTTGGTGTCACAGACGCAAGCAGATGAATAGGCGTCGTGTGCTCGTGTGCATGTGTTAAATTGCTGACACGCACCCACACACACACACACACACACACACACACACACACCACCACCACCATCACCACCACCACCACCACCACGACGACGAGCAGCGGGACATTGGCGAGCAGGACCGCATGTGCCACTTGGTGCTGTTGGAATCGCAGGGGTTCTCGAAGCACTTCAAGTGGCGCGAGGGCGGTGATCCCATCGACATCGAGTGCAGAACACAGGGATATCCCCACAAGACGGCCGTTCTCGCCCGCATCGAGTCAGTTGCACCACCCGTGTCGTGTTCCTGTTTGGGGCGGAGTGTGCGCGCGTTTGTTGGGGCTGTGCTGACTTGTTTTGCGTACACAGCGCATGTGTGCCTGCCTGCATGCATGCATGCATATATGCGTAGATGCGTGTCACCTCTCCTGCACATGGTACACCACCGTCAAATGTCCGCGTTCTCCATGCCAATGTGTCACCACCGCCCCTCCTCTCTTCCCTGCCGGCGGCTGCAGCGGGGTGGCCGACGGCGTCGTTGCCAATCTGCTCCTCAACACGGGCATCCACCACGACCTCGCACTCTCCATCCCGCGCTCCCCAATCACCGAAGGGTACGGCAATACCACCAACTCGCCACCACCTCGCCACCACCATCATCAACTTGTCTTCAAAACAAACAAACAAAAAGTTTCGCCACCCATTGTTGTCTTACGCCAGTCATCGCCATTGCACACTCACCATTGCACTCTCACCGTAACATGCCCAACAGCCGGACGGATGTGCGAGCGCAGTTCCTGACGCCGAAATCTCGTGGGGGACGCAACCCGGCGCCAATCAACGTCCTCATTGGCAGGTGAGACGAGCGTGGATGTGCTTGCGTGCGTGTGTGTGTATGTATGTGTGTGTGCTTGCGTGCGTGCGCGTGTGTGTGCTTGCGTGTGTGTATGTGTGTATGTGTATGTGTGTGTGTGTTTGTGTGTGTGTGTGTGTGTGTGATGGGGGTTCACCGGCACACAGCACATGAAAGCCCCCCCCCCCCTCACACACACATGCAAACACACCACAACGCATGCAACACAGGACGGACGCAGTGCTGAACATGACGACGGCGGCCAAGTTCACGGCTCCGAATCCAAAGTCATTTGCACTCGTGCGCGATCCAGCGGCACGCTTCGTCGACCTCTGGCGCGGTAATTGTCGATGGTGATGGCGGCGACGGTGGTGATGGTGGTGGTGACAGTTGTCGATGTTGTTGCTGTTGGCAACCGTTGGGGCATACACAACATGTCATTGAACCTCGCACACACACACACACATGCACATGCAGAGCTTGGCATGGACGCGATGCTGGATGGCGCAACAATGGAGGACTACCTGAGTGATCCAAACGCATTTAGGAACAGCATGCCCGAGGTATTTGCTGAGACACACACGCACACACACACACACACACACACACACACACACACACACACACACACACACGCACACACACACACACACACATGCTGCTTTGCTTGCATGCACGCCGTCCTACGAGCAAACCCACGCACAAGTGGCGTACACATGACACTTGTACACACTTATACACACGCACACACGTCTATGCACTGGCTCATCTGAGACATCCTTCCCTCTCCCGTATCTTCGCCAGGCCGCTCGGTTGCGATTACACGAAGGTATGGCGCGCTCTCTCGGCTACACCGGCGACGTCGACACGAACATGCCCATCGGCAAGGTGACAGACACAGACAGACAGACAGACACGCACACACCACAGACAGACGCACTTGCGCTACCCGCCGCTTCGCCACCACCTCAACGCGACTCGATATGTTTTGGTTGCTTGCAGGCACAGCGAGCTGCCACCAGCGTTGCCCGGGGCTTTACGCTCGGACTCATTGCCGAACACTGGTTTGAATCGCTGGTATGTGTTCACGCGTGCGCGCGGGGAATGGAAGGAGAAATCAGGACAGGACTTTAAGATTGGCGTGGTGTTGCATCTCCATCTCTATGTTGCTGGCATGCCATCATTCCCTTGTCCTGCACACACACACACACACACACACACACACACACACACACACACACACACACACACACACACACACACACACACACACACACACACACAGGTGTATCTGAGGCGGTTGCTGTGTTGGAGCCAGCGAGAGGTGGAATATATCGCACACCCAAGCAATCCAAACGCCCCAGCAGGTGCCTTTTACATTTGCATATGTGTGTGTGTGTGTGTGTGCGTGTGTGTGTCGGCTTGGGGTTCATTGCAGGCTGAGCGCGCGCGTATCCAGGCATGTGGCGGTGTGTTGAGCGACCTGTCCGCGATGTTGTCAACACACAGACAGACAGACACACACACACACAGACAGACACACACACAGACAGACACAGACACACACAGACACACACACAGACACACACAGACACACACACACACACACACACACACACACACACACACGCAAACCCCCCCCCCCCACCTACCTCCCGTCTCTGTCCATCTGGTGCAGGTGCGGCGGTGGATGTGATGTTCGGCCCTCCGCAGACGGCAATATCGGACGAACTGCGCAGCAAAATCCTGGCCGTCAATCGCGTAGACGCCGCGCTGTACAAGCACTTCAACACCACGCTCTGGTAAGGGGTGATGCTGATGTTGGTGTGACTGTGTGTCGACAGGGAGGAAAGATCGGGGCAAGTTATTTGCGTCAACCCCTCCCCTCCCTCCAACACACACACACACACACACATGCTCATTCATGTTCATGCTCATGCAATGTATCATCCTCCTCTCCCACTCTCCTCCCCGTCTCTATCACCTGCACAGGCGCGGGCTGGAACGGGAAGCGCAGATGCGGGAGGAAATTGACATGACGAAAGCGCATCTGCAACACGTCTTGGACACGTGCGAGCCGCTGTTGCACATGATGGAGGCAGAAATCGCGGAATTGGCGGAGAAGTAAGAACTATTTCCCGATGACATGTTCCTGTTTGTTGGCGTGTTCCTTGTACCGCCTCGTGAGGGTGGCCTGGCTTGAATATGTGTGTGTGTGTGTGATGCATTGTATGTGTGTGTGTGTGTGGTGTGTGTAGGGGGGGGGGTTGATTGCTTTTGCACACACACGCATACATGCACACACGCATGCATGTACACACACACACACTCACACACACACACACACTCTCTCTCTCTCTCTCTCTCACTCACTCACTCACACACACACACACACACACACACACACACTCACTCACTCACGTTCATACACACGCACACACACTCTCTCTTCGAACAGCGGATCTGGGAGCGAGCGGCGGTGCGCACGGATGCTGGTGCCGGTGGACGTTCTGTCCAGGATTGCGCAAAAGCGAAAGTCGTCGCGATGGTCATACGAATAGGCGTGGGAGGGAGATGTGAATGGAGAGCCGGCTGAGTCTGAGTTGAATGCGAGTTGGGATTGGCTGGGTGGGTTGAAGGACTCAGTGACGGCGCTCGTGTGACACAAAATGGTTCATGATGACACGTGTGGCTGCATTCATCGCATGGCATGGCTGGTTACCTTGCTGACTGGGTTACACCGCAGACAGTAGTACACGACGAGAGAGAGAGAGAGGGAGACGCTTTCCATGTGATGTGATGCCGCCACTTTGGTGGTGGGGGAGCAAGAAGGACCGAGCACACTATGCACCCACCCACAAGCACTCTCAATAAATGAAATGCCTGCAAGCAAACCTGTGTCACACTGCCAGTTTGTTCGCAACGAATCGCGCGTTCATTTATTTTCCCCGCATTGCTTCATCATCGCACGACGCGCAAGCTGGCACTGGCGGGAGTGCTGGTGTTGGGGTGCATGCTGGCTGTGCTTGTGATTCGCTTCAGCACCACAACGAAGCACAGCGCTGCCACAGCGCATGGTGGCCGACAGCTTTCGAGTGGAGACACTGCAAACCGCTTGCATGTGTTGACAAACGACCACGTCAAGCCAGTGCACCTGAAGCCCAACGCCACAGCCGCACCCAACGAACACAGCGTGGCCGACTTGAACCGACAGCCGACGGTTGTGGAGAACAGCGCCATCCACAGCCTGTTGTACTCGGGCAGCATCGCCTCTTTCCCTCCGTTCCACAAGCTGGCTGAGCCACCGTTCTTCATCTCCCTCGTGCCTGACAACACAGCGCTGATGCACCTGTGCCTGAGCCATCTCGGAGACTCAGACTTGCAGGAGTGCAGCAGCACAGGACAGGCCGCGCGCCACCAACTCTTCTTGCTGTCATCAGATGGGCACATTGGGTTTGAGGTGAAGGGGGTCGGCCACTACTGTCTCCAAGCCAGCAACGAGCTCGAGCGTGGCAACAACGACAAGCTTGGTGATGCGGACGAGGGTGCAGATGACATCAGCCCTGATGATTAATAGGAGGGGACCCACCCTGCGTATCGGTTGTGCACAGCCATCCACTCCAACTTAGAAGCGACCAAGGGAACGTCCCTGGCTGCTAAAGATACCGTCGACACCTGGCAGTTTGTGCCGGGCACGGGCCTCGTTCACGACCGCACTGGCGGCTGCCTCACCTACCACTACCCGTCGCAGATCACGCTGGAGCCGTGTGGGGACCGGGGCAGCCAGTGGATGCTGCGCACGGACTTCAACAACGAGACCCGCCCCATCCCTCGCGACTGGGACAGCGAGCTGGCGGCGCTGGCAGAGCGCAGAGACAGACAGGTCAAGCCGCTCATCGACCACGTGCGACACGTGGCAAGGAAGACACCAAAGCTGATGCACCGTGCCCTGTCGCGTGCGGCAAAAGGACCACAGGGTGTCGGTGGGCGGCGTGCCGTCGTCTTCTTCATGGAGCCAAACGCCATGCTTGCGATGCAGGTGCGGTGGTGGCTCAAGGCGTGGCATGAACTGAGACTTGACGAGGCAGATCAGCGCATGGATGTGCTCATCATGGGCAATGGCGATGACTTTGAGTCACTCCAGTCGCTTGGCTGTGAGATGAAGCGGCTTGGCACGCAAACGACGATCCCAGCCTCGGATGCACACGGTGTGTGCTGGCTGTTCCCTTTCCAAGGCATCAACACCCGCGAGCCTGGGAAGCATGATCGCTGGTTCAACAGGTGCGCACGAACGAGTCAAGGTTTTGCATATGTGTGTGTGACACACACACACTGTCTCCCTCTGTGTGTGTGTGTGTGTTTGAGTGAGAGAGCCAGAGAGAGAGAGAGAGAGAGAGAGAGAGAGAGAGAGAGAGAGAGAGAGAGAGAGAGAGAGAGAGAGAGAGAGAGAGAGAGAGAGAGAGAGAGAGAGAGAGAGAGAGAGAGAGAGAGAGAGAGAGAGAGAGACAGAGAGAGAGAGAGACACACAGAGAGAGAGAGAGAGACAGAGAGAGAGAGAGAGAGAGAGAGAGAGAGAGAGAGAGAGAGAGAGAGAGAGAGAGAGAGAGAGAGAGAGAGAGAGAGAGAGAGAGAGAGAGAGAGAGAGTGTGTGTGTGTGTGTGTGTGTGTGTGTGTGTGTGTGTGTGTGTGTGTGTGTGTGTGTGTGTGTGTGTGTGTGCTGTGTGTGCATGATGTTCTTCCAGCACCTCACCGGACACGACACTGCAACCAATTCGCTGTTGCTAATCCTTCTCGCTTGCTTCCTCTCCATTCCGTACCATGCTTGTGCAGCTTGGAGGTGTTGGTAAACGAGAGGACGCGGCCGCTGCTGGAGCAGTACGACCAGCTCTTGCGCGCAGACGCCGACACGCTGCCCACACCCAAGATGCGTGGGTATTGGTCCGAAAAGCTGGTGCTCAGCCTCAATGCTGGCTACGCAACGCGGTATGCGGACGCCAAGCTGGCCACACTTGCAGGCCTTGTGGGATTTTTGTGGCAGGATCTTCGCAACATTGGGTCGACGTTCTACGGGCCGACGCAGAGCGTGCTGCATCTGGTGGAGCTGACCATCGCCGTCGGGGAGCTGCTGCGCAAGTACACGTTTGCGCCCGGCACGGGGTGCATGCTGCCGCCCAAGCTGCGGCCGGCAGACATCGACTGCGAGTGGGGCTCAGGCCTGTGGCTTGGCGTGTCACTGCTGTACTCGCAGCAGATTGCGGCAAACCACATGGTTGGCAGCGGGTTTCCAGTGCACCTGTTGCGCGATGCCCAGTTTGACGTGCGCACGGACATGAAGTTTGACATCTGCGCCGTGAAGATGCTGCACGTGTACCACAACCGCGAGCGCTTCTCCAAGCTAGCTCTGCACGACGGCGCGTACAAGGACTTTGACATGTCCAACCTGGACCTGCATGTGACACGCGACTTTATCACGTACTTTGCACTCACTGCGAACAACCAAGGCATGAACGGCGACGTTGCTCTAACGACCGCGGGAGACCCCAGTCTCTTGTGTGGTTGATTGTGCATGCGTGCGTGCGTGTGTGTATGCGTGTGTGTGTGTGTGTGTGTGTGTGTGTGTGTGTGTGTGTGTGTGTGTGTGTGTGTGTGTGTGTGTGGTTGATGGTGGCTGTTGTGTGATTGATGCTGTGCATGCCTGTACGTGCGTGTGTGTGTGTCTGTCTGTCTGTGTGCCTCTGTCTGTCTGTGTCTGCCTCTGTATGTGGCTGTCTGTGAAGAGTTTGCACACTGCGAGTCGTCGTCGCGATATCAACTATGAAATGTGTAACTTTGTGGCATGACGATTCGGCGAGACAGCGAGCAAACTCGCCCACATGCACACGCTGCTCACATGCAAACACACTTACTTGATGATGTGACCAGCCAGACACCACCCACAACAACAAGACATAATTGACATGTGACAACAGCAGAGAGCCACTTTGCTTCCGCCCACTCGCACACACCCACGACAGCAAAAAGTGCATGCTTGCAAGCAAGCAACAAAATTAATTAACTGTAATAACATAACAATAACATAACCGTTGCTTCATCACAAGCAGCAGCAGCCACCACAAGCAGCAACAACGACGATGACGGCGATCAGCTTTCCACACGGGCCGCGCCGCTTGCTGCTGGTTGGGGTGGCGGTGCTGGCGTGCATGCTGGTTGCGCTTGCCGTTCACTCCAACGCGCCAACGCCAAAGCACTCCTCTGACACGGTGCATGGTGGCCGACGACTGGAGAGGGAAGCAGCGCGCTTGAGTGCAGGCAAGAACACAGATGGCAGAAGCTTGCACGCACACAGCAACCCGGACGCGAATGTCCAGCGACTTCCTGCCAAGAGCCATCATGATGACGCGTCGCGTCTGCACAAACCCAGCGACAGCAGCAGCGACGGCAAGGAGACCGACAACACGAGAGAGGTCAATCCACAACATCCAGCCATAGCTCACTCGAACAAAGTCGTGCGTCGCATGCTGTATTCCGGTGGAGTGGCAGCGTTTCCTCCTTTTCGCAGCTTGGCGGAGCCGCCGCTGTTCATCTCCCTCGTGCCCGACAACACGGCGCTGACGCACCTGTGCCTCAGCCACCTCTCTGCACCCGACATGCAGGAGTGCAACAGCGCAGATCCAGCACGGCATCAGGTGTTCGCGCTATCCTCAGAGGGGCACGTGGGATTCGAGGTGCAGGGTGTCGGCCACTACTGCCTCCATGCCAGTGACGAGCGCATCTTTGCAAACAGCTTCGCCAGCCTGGCTGACACAGACGAGGATGACGACCACATCGACCCTAGCGTGCCACGCAAGGTCGTGTACCGGCTGTGCACGTCCATCTTCGCCAACGCGAAGGTGATGAAGGAAGGCTCCCTCTCCACAAAGGACGCGGTCGACACGTGGCAGTTCGTGCCCGGCAAGGGCCTCGTGCACCGGGAGACCGGCAACTGCCTCACATACAACTACCACACCAAGATCACGCTGGAGCCGTGCGGTGACATGGACAGCCAGTGGATGCTGCGCACAGACGTGAACGGGTCGCTCATCCTGCCACGCCAATGGGACAAGGAGCTCATTGCGCTGGCGGAGCGCAGAGAGAGGCAGATCAAGCCACTCCTGGCCACCGTGCGCACACTTGCATCAAAGACGCGCAAGCTCACACACCGCGCGCACTCCCGCGCATCAAAACGAACGCAGGGCGTTGATGGGAGGCGTGCAGTCGTCTTCTTCATGGAGCCAAGTCGCATGCTAACGCTGCAGGTGAAGTGGTGGCTGAGGGCGTGGCGCATGCTGAAGCTCGACGAGCCGGACCAGCGCATGGATGTGCTCATCATGGGCAACGGCGACGATTTCGAGTCCCTCATGTCCTTGGGCTGCGAGATGAAGAGCCTTGACACCCAAACCTCCATTCCCCACGCAGATGGACATGGTGTGTGCTGGCTGTTTCCCTTCCGTGGTATCAATTCCCGTGAGCCAGGCAAATACGACGCCTGGTTCAACAGGTGTGTGTGATTGCGTCGTGGTGGTGGTGGTGGTGGTGGTGTCGGCCCCTGTGGGTGTGTGTGTGTGTGTGTGTGTGTGTGTGTGTGTGTGTGTGTGTGTGT
>NW_004754896.1:285047-286305 GCF_000188695.1 Salpingoeca rosetta | reverse complement strand
GCGTGACCTCCGTCCACCGCAGGTGGCTTGCTGACGCCCGTGAATTTGAGCTTGTCGGGGCCACACAGCGAGTACGTGAAGGAGCGCCAGTCGTGTGGGTAGCCAAACGCAAGTGAGCACGGCACGGCGGGCTTCATGCCCCGTTTTTCAATCGCGTACCCCAGCATGAGGGAGATGCTCGACGAGCCCGTCTTGTGCGTCTTGATGAACACAAATTTGGGAATGTCGTGCAGCACAGGCTGCGAGGGCCGCATCAGGACAGGGGCCTGTACTGTTTTCGAGGTGGAAGCCGTTGTCCGAGCGGTAGTTTCTGGCAGGGGGGCGCTGTTCCCGATGCACATGCTGCCCGCCACCACCACCAGCAGCAGCGCAAGCGGCAACAACGACACTGCACACCAACTAGCTGTCATTGCGCTCGAGCAGAGTGGCGAGGGAGAGAGACAGAGAGACAGAGAGGGGGGGGGGGGGAAGACAGCGACGACAAGCTGACAAGGACAAAACGGTATCCAGCCTGTTGCGTGCGTGGTGTGTGTGTGTGTGTGTGTGTGTGTGTGTATGTGTGTGTGTGTGTGTGTGTGTGTGTGTGTGTGTGTGTGTGTGTGTGTGTGCAGTCGTATAGATGATGATGAGATTTATGATGTGGGATGTTGCGGCTGAAAAGGTGTGTTTCTTTTTGCATGCAGGCAAAGCAAGCAAGGGCAAGGGGAAGCACGGGGAAGCAGACGCGCGATGCAGCCACAAGGACGAGGAGCAGAGTGCAAGGAGCAGGATGCAGGTGAAAACACACACACACACACACACACACACACCGCTGTTGCGTGAGGTGAATGCAGTTGAGGATGGATGGCGGTTGTTGTTCGCTGGCCGATTGACAGGCGGTTGTTGCTTTGGGCCCGTTCACAGCGAGTAATTGTGATTGCTGGCGAGTATTGGCGAAACTGGTGGTCGGTGTGCGTTCGTGGCGAGTAATTGTTTTCTGCTGACTCACATGTGCAGCGATTGGCGCGCCGTGTTTGGCGCCAGTTGCCGTTCGAAGAGAAACCGTCCACTGGATATGGCGGAGTCTGATGTGTGCTTTGAGTGTGGGGGGAGTTCAACGTACTGCAACGAATGTACACGCTGTTCAAGGGTGCTTCACAAACAGTGTGCGGCCCTAATGCGCATGCAACATGGAGCGGTCACGTTGATCTGTGTGCAGTGCATGCAGCCACATGAGGAGGCTCCGGCTGGGTTCATTCCTCCTTCACGTGAGT
Source organism: Salpingoeca rosetta (assembly GCF_000188695.1). NCBI lineage: Eukaryota > Choanoflagellata > Craspedida > Salpingoecidae > Salpingoeca > Salpingoeca rosetta. The sequence continues at coordinate 285,052 of NW_004754896.1, read as the reverse complement.
GTGTG
>NW_004754896.1:254360-280060 GCF_000188695.1 Salpingoeca rosetta | reverse complement strand
TACACACGCACTCATGCACGCACGCACACACACACACACACACTCACTCATGCACACGCACACTCACACGCACACACTCATGCACGCACACACTCGCACTCATGCACGCACGCACACACTCATGCACACACACACTCGCACTCATGCACGCACGCACGTACTCATGCACGCACGCACACACTCATGCACTCACACACGCACACACACACACACGTACGCACACACTCACACGCATACACGTACACTCACACTCACACGCACACACTCACTCATGCACGCGCACTCACACGCACACACTCACTCATGCACGCGCACTCGCACACGCACTCATGCACGCGCGCACACACGCACACACACACACTCATGCACGCGCACACACACACACGCACTCATGCACGCACACACACGCACACCCACACACGCACGCACACACTCACACACATACACATACTCTCACACACACACACACACACGCACGCACACACTCACACGCATACACGTACACTCACACGCACGCACACACACACACACTCACACGTACGCACACGCACACACACACACGTACGCACACACTCACACGCATACACATACACTCACACTCACACGCACACACTCATGCACGCGCGCACACACACTCACTCACACTCACTCATGCACGCGCGCACACGCACTCATGCACGCACACACACGCACACCCACACACGCACGCACACACTCACACACATACACATACTCTCACACACACACACACACGCACGCACACACTCACACGCATACACATACACTCACACGCATACACATACACTCACACTCACACGCACACACACGCACACACACACACGTACGCACACACTCACACGCATACACATACACTCACACTCACACGCACACACTCATGCACGCGCGCACACACACTCTCTCACACGTACGCACACACGCACACACACACACACACACTCATGCACGCGCGCGCACACACACACACACACACACGCACTCATGCACGCGCACACACACACACACGCACTCATGCACGCACACACTCACTCATGCACGCGCACACACACACTCACTCACACTCACTCATGCACGCGCGCACACACGCACACACACACGTACGCACACACACACACGCACACACACACACACACACTCATGCACGCGCGCACACACACACACACACACTCATGCACGCACACACACACACACACACACTCACACGCACACACTCATGCACGCACGCACTCATGCACGCACGCACGCACGCACACGACATACACACACACGCTCGCGCCCCAGGGACTGCATTGGGACCCTCGTGGCTGCCGTGCGGAGCTTGCGTCGCCGGCAGGACAAGAAGTCGTCTTAACACCACTCTTTCTGTCTCTGCTTCCATATTCAACCTGGTTTGACTATGTCTGTTGTGTCTCTGAGTTGGCATTGTATTTGTTGCTGTGTACGACGGAGCGTAATAGAACGAACTACCCGCCAAAGCATGCACTCATGTAACAACGCCCGCACGCACATCTACACACGCAACCTTGCATACACACTGCTCAGTGAATGCATGTATGCATGTGTGTGCTTGTGTGCACGCATGTGCGTGCGTGCGTGCGTGTGTGTGCGTGTGTGTGCGTGCGTGCTTGTGTGTGCGTATGTGCGTATGCGTGTGCATGTGTGTGTGTGCATGTGCGTGTGTATGTGCGTGTGCATGTGCGTGTGCATGTGCGTGTGCATGTGCGTGTGTGTTTGTGCACTCATGTGCAGCCGACATGCGTGGACCCTACCATGTAGTTGAATATTTCCTCATCCGACTGCGGTCCTCCCCGGGACTTGAACGTGTCCAGGTGATAGGTGACTCCACGAATGGGCGTCAGCCATCTACACGCACACGCCCGCGCACACATACGGTGTGAGGCAACAGGCTTCACCGATTTAAACACCGCACAAACACGATTGACACACACAGACACAAACACACACACACAGACACACACAGACACACGCATGCACACACTCTCACACACGCATGCACACAGACACACGCATGCACACACTCTCACACACGCATGCACACAGACACACGCATGCACACGCTCTCACACACACGCGAGCGGCCACTCACCGTTTATGGGTCAGGCGCATGGCAGCGTCGAATAGTCCGAAGCTCCCTTCAGGCAGCTTGGAGGTGAGGTCAGCAGTTGCCACGACACTCGCGTCGTGGCAGCTGCCCTCACAGCCAACGACGACGTGCTGTATCTTTGTGGTGCGATGCGCATCATGGCAGGCTATGAGGTGACCTGGGTCGGTAATTGGCGGCACAGCTTCGCACACACACACATCGCACAGACACAGAGACACAGACACAGACACAGAGACACAGACACACACACACACACACACACACACACACACACACACACACACACACACACACACACACACACAGACACACACACACGCACGCACAAGAACAGCGAACCTGTCTGTCGAACGAGGCGCAAACAAGGACGTTCTGGGACTTGAAGCCCTTTCTGTTTCGCCAACGCTCCTGTATCGCACACACACAAGTATGCGCAAGTGCGACGTTGTGGGCACATGCCATGTGTCGGACGTGAGCGGTGTGAGACGAGAGCGGGCGCTATATGAATGAACGACACGATGGGGACACAGAGCAGAGGCCCAAGCAAGCAGTGGGAATAGAGTACAGGGCACTGTAAGTCATTCACGGACCTCGTGGCCATTCGTCGTTGGGGTGTATCTGATGTGCACGCCATCGGCAGCCGTGACACAGCCCTCGAGGAAGTCATCCTGAGCCCATCGCCGCTGTTCCTCCTTCAGCTCTTCCCCAGTTGGAAACGAGATGTTGTCGAGTCCATCGATGATCGCCTTGGCGAACGCGGGGAAGTGCGTACTGCACATGGACTTGCTGATCCCAATTGAGAACTGCACAGCCTGAACAAAGCACACGTGCGGAAACAACGCGTGAGCGAGGTGGCCAAAGTACCTACGGGAAAGATCATCAACGGGAACAACACGCAACACGCACGCACCTGAAGAGAGCAGCCGTGAGCAAACATCCACAGCAGGCCGACAAGGACGACGCGATCGGGCACGTCAGTCCCAGGGCGTTTGGGGAGGTGCGGAGAAATGACATCAAGCAACTCCCAGAACTGATCCTTGGTGACACGGAAGTTCTGGCGAAACGTCTCATTTGGCAAGCCAAAGATGTCCTTCTCACGCCTAATGGACGGCAGCACCATCGACAAGAACGAGCGACACACACACACACATATGCGCGCGCGTATATGAGTATGCGGGAGAGCCATACAACGCAGTTTGCCATGCATACTGGGATCAAAACGTACCTCGGAAACGTGCGCTGCTCCTACGACCGTCGTGGCTTGTACTGTGCAGCGACGTAGACGAGTAGACGAGCAAAGGCGTGGGTACTCGTGGCTGTACCCTCTCCAAACACGCTCATATTGGGGGAAGGTGACAGTTACCGTCCTCAGTTGGCTCGATCGGTGCAACGGGTTCGACTGACGGTTACCGGACTTCGCACAACCGTCGGCGCCATTACCCCAAATTACCACCCTTTCACAAGTCGGGGGATGGTAATTTGCAATTACGTCGGATCAACCAATTACTCCACATTGCGTGGCCGTGAACGCAGTATTCGACCCAAAACTACCCACAATTACTCGCTGTGAACGGGCCCTGTGGTGCTGAAGCAACAATAAAATCAATGGGGTGGGTTGTAATTTGATGCATATTTACGTGTGCGCCAACACACGCAACACAAAGCTTTGTTGGCTTCCCAATGCATCCTTCGCCACACGCAGGAAGCTAAATTTACAACGACTTCTCCCCAGCCAACCAAGCCACCCAGGCACCAGGCGCTTCCACGCTCGAATAAAATAACAACACAGCGCACCACCAGGCACACGACAATGATGAAGGCTGCTGTGGTTGTGCTGGCGCTGGCGCTGGCGCTGACGGCGGATGTGCCTGCCGGGGCAGCGCCGCTGCTCTCCTCCTCGTCTGACCTTCCACCACAGATGGCCAATCACTCGTTTCTCTTTGTTGTAGGAGCCCACCACAGGTGTGTACTGTGCGTTTTGCCCTTTCGTTTCACGCTCGCGCACTTGCTTCTGCTGTCAGGCAGTTGGCATGTCGTCGTATATTCATGCCTAGCGCAATTGCTTCCTGCCGTGTTGCCGATTGTGAGTACACACGTCCACATCACCAGCCCTCACGAAACGTCCAACCCTCCAACCTCACACGCATACACACGCACATGCTCGCAGTGGAACCACCATCTTGGACCTTGTCATATGCCAACACCCTAGCGTCTCTTGTCTGCTTGGTGAGGATACAGCGAGTGGTCGCTGTCATGCTGTCGTGATCTTGTTCCTCTCCTTTCTTCGTCTTGCCTGACGTCACCCACGCCTCCACGCATGCCGTGATGTGAGATGCTAATAATGGTTCCTCCGGTGACATGACCCAACGCACCGCTCGAGCCACCGAGGCCATTGAGCCGCGCCCTCGCCTCCCTGTCCTATCCCCCCCCCCCACCTCCCCCAGCTTCAGAGCTTCGCTTACATATATCCCCTCGAGTCATTTCACCCAACACTCAAAACCCTCAAAACTCACATGCATGCATGCATAATGTGATCTCGTGACGACACTCTGACACTGGCTCGCACTTGGCAGATACCAATGTTCCGGAAAACGAGGGACAGCACCTCCAGCACGTGTACCCGTCAGCGGCGCGCACGGGCGGCGACCTGGGCTACGGCTTCGACCCCAGGAGCCGTGTCACGGAGGAGAGCGATTTTGTCACAGACGACAACCGACTGGCCATCTTCAACGCGTGGGCAAAGTTCTGGGATCTCCGCAAGCCCGTGCTGCTTGAGAAGTCGCCCCCGCACATGCTGAAGATGCGGTTTCTGCAGGCGCTCTTCACCGGGGACCGCGTGTCGTTTCTGATGACCATTCGCCATCCCCTCGGTTGCGCCCACTTCCGATACATGCGCCCGCAGTATCGCGAGGAAGGTGTGCCAGACTGCGGTGAGGAGTTTATCGCGCATTGGCTGCAGCTGTACCGGCTTGCACGCGAGGACATGGAGCACATTGAGCACGTGGCCGTCATCCAGCTGGAGGACTTTGTGGGCCGCAGTCAGGCCATGGCGCAGGGCTACATGGCGGAGATGGAGCGCTTCCTTGGGCTGCCCAACAAGGTGCACCTGCAGGGCAAGCAGTCACACCCACGGCCAGCAGTGGCGGCAGCAGCAGCAAGGCGCGGCCGCACACGCCGCAACTCACCAGGCGGCTCTGATCCATCCGCATCAGCAGCGGGGCATCTTCAAAGCCGCTCTGCAAGCCAAAGTCCGAACAGCCATCCACAGGCAGACCAGCTTCGTCCTCAGTCACAACGGAAGCTGCTTGGATACCACGGCGACCGGCACCACGTGCAGGTGTCGTTTGGAAGCGCCATGCGCTGGGTCGACGACTGGAATGCGCTGGTGGACATGTCCTCACCAACCTGCCAGAACCTCATCGCCAAGTATGAGGATGAGCTGAACCAGTACGGCTACAGTCTTCGCAACCTCTCACACGTCACCCAGCCCAAGGTGCTGCGCGAGCACCTGCTGAAATTTGAGGTCATAGAAGACCAGGAAGACTAGGCAAGAAAAGCAATGCATGTGTGTTGACATAAGTGTGTGTGCCTTGTGTGTTCACATGTGTGGTACACGTGCGTGTATCTCAAATGTGTGTGTGTGTGTGTGTGTGTGTGTTTTCGTGCGCGCGCGTGTATGTCTGTGTGCCTGAATTCGTTCTTTTTGGCAATACAGTTAAGCCTTTTCATTTGGCAGTTAGCGCTTGTGCCAATATGAGATATTCGCAGTCCCACATTGTACGCCCTCACAGAAACAACACACTTGCACAGCGAGGAGAATGCCAAATGCCATACACACGCACGCACACACCTGCACACAACACACGCACACACCTACACACAACACACGCACACACACATACACACGCACACACACACACACATACACACAACACACAACACACACACACACACACACGCACAACAATTTAGTCAGCAGAGTGAGGGGATGATGAGGGCATGGTCAGCTTGAAAGGGAATACCAAAGACAGTGTTGCCTGCAAGCACGCCAAAGGACCACTTCCACTCCTGGTCAGAGAGCCCCGCAAGTGTTGTTGTGTCGGTGGTGTTCCGCAACGTGTCGATGAGCAGCACGGACGTGGACGAAAACGGAACGCCGTAGATGGTCGACTTGTCCTCGCTGAGCACGCCGCCAGCCCAAAGCGGAAGCATGCCAGCGTGCGTGCCAAGAGCCGTGGTGTCGGCCGTGTTGGTGGCCGGGTCAATGACAAGCACGCCGCGGTGGTTGTAGGGGATGCCGTAGACCTTGCCGTTGCCTGCAAGCACGCCACCAACCCATTTCCAGATGGTTGTGGAGAACCCGCCGATGGTGGTGTGATTAAAGGCGTTTGTGGATGGGTCGACGATAAGCACGGAGGTGGCTGCGCCCGGGATGCAGTAGAGCATGCCATTGCCTGCAAGCACGATGTCCGTCCACTTCTTCTCGCCAGACGGGAGGCTGCTGATGCTGGTCAAGTCTGCGGTGTTGCTCTGTGGGTCGATGATGAGCATGCTGTCAACGTCAGCAGGTGGGGCGTAGATGAGGCCGTTGGGAAGCAGGGCGCCCTTCACCCACTTGTTGGGAACGCTCGGCAGGTTGGCAATGGACGTGAGGTCGATGGTGTTGGTGGTGGGGTTGATGATGAGCACAGCGGCCGCGCCTGTTGGCGTGCAGTAAATCAAGCCGTTGCGCGCAAGCACGCCGCCAGTCCACTTGCCGCCGCCCACAGGGCCGACCACGGCGTTGATGCCGGTGATGGACGTGGTGTCTACTGTGCGCGTGCGCGTGTCAATGATCAGCACTTGGTCCGCCAGGTTGGGGATGGCATAGATGGTGCCGTGGCCACTGCGACTGGTGGTGCCGGCAGTGCCGCTGTTGGTGGTGCTGCCAGTATTGCTGTTGTTTCGTGGCACAAGCACACCGCCCTGCCACTTGCGCGTGCCCGTGAGGCCTGCGATGCTGGTGGTGTCGACAGCGTGGGGCCGGAGCGCGCAGTAGCGTTGCAGCGCTTGCGTCTGCCGTGCCATTGACGACAGCTGGCCCACCACATCCACTCCGTTCAGCACCACTTTGGGCGCCTGCCCCCTGGCAGCTGGACTGACACCACTGCTTGTTGTGTTGAGGTGCACGTTGCCTTGCTCATCCGCCATGAGCAAGCCACCGCCGCTGACGGCAAGAGTGCAGTGATGGACCAGGAGGAGGAGGAGGGGTACAACTACAACAAGCAACAAGCAGCAGCAGGGGCGTGGGCGTGGTCGCATCTTCGTTGGTTGGTTGTTTTGGTTGTGGTTTTGGTTGGCTGGTTGGTTCGGTTGGTTTGGTTGGTTTGGTTGTGGGTTTGTGTTGTCTGCGATGCACCACAGGCAAGAAGGGTAACACAGGGCAAGCAAGCAAGCAAGGAGACAGAGAAGAAGAAGTACAGGACAACACACACACACACATGCACACATGCACACATGCACACACATGCATGCACACATGCACACACACATACACATGTACACACGCACACACACAGAATCACGCCTCTGGTGCAGTTGTGGGCGTGTCAACACCGTCAGCAGCCACAGTGTCGCTCCCAGCGCCACCAACGCCACTGCCGCCGTCCCCTTCGTGCGCACTGGTAGTGGCAGTGATGGCGGCGTTGGCGTTGGTGATGGACGTCGTGCTGCTGGAACGCATGCGCTCGTTCACGTATGACGCCTCGATGCGAAAATGGTCCGTGTACACGAAGCCGACCTAATTGGGAAGAGGAGAGGGAGAAGAAGGGGGGGGGGGGCGGAGGGAGGAATGGTGAGCGTCGGTGGGGGGGGGGGGTGAAGAAATGAGTCACGTTTGTGGCTGGCGGAAGTTGTGGGGGGGGGCGGGGCGGAGAGAAGAATGGGACATGAAGGGGAACACAAAATAGGGGCGAGAGAAGAGGGGCAGCGACAAGCATAGAAAGGGATGGATAGGATTACAGACGGGGCATAGGAGGGTGGGTTTCGGTACACCAGTGCACCAGTGCATAACACACACACACACACAATCACAATCACAATCACAAACACACACCTGTCCGTCCTTGTTCCGCGAGACCCAGAGGCCAGACGGCGTGCCATCAATGCTGAAGCAAAGGAATATGGACGGACGGATGGATGGAGCGGAGCATGGAAAAGAAAGGCGAAGGGAGCAGTGTTAGATGAAGAATCGCACGTGTGCGAAAAAGCATTCATTAACCTACGCAACACACCAACACACACGCACGCAAACGCACGCAGACAAAGAGACAAAGAGACAAAAACACACACACACGCACGCAAACGCACGCAGACAAAGAGACAAAGAGACAACGAGACCCACACACACACACATACACACACACGCAGACAAAGAGACAAAGAGGCACACACAGTAGCAGCAACCGCAACACTCATCGCCCCGCCCCTTGCCCCCATCTACGCTCCACCTCACCTGAGAATGTCAATCTTCTCGTTCATGTCAAAGGAGAGGAACTTCTTGTCACGCGAGCGAAGCGACTTGTATGTGGTTCCAACAGCATAAACTGGGGTGCTGTCTGTCACAATCGCCAGCAGACGCTTCAGCTCTTTCTTCTTCACCTTCTTCGGCTTGTTCTGCAACAGTGCGTACGTGTGTGTGTGTGTGTGTGTGTGTGTGTGTGTGTGTGTGTGTGTGTGTGTGTGTGTGTGTGTGTGCATAAGATAGTCGGCTTCTTCACACTGCAAGAAACGAGGCTGTCAGGTAACACGCAAGCATACCAGCGTCACACACTCGCACAAGCTGATACCTTGCGCTTCTTCTTCTTGCCAAGCTCACGCTCTTGTTCCCTATTCATTAAACAAAAGGCACTCGTGAGTGCCGTGATGGCTTGAACCACCCGCAACCCTTTGCGTGCATGCATGAAAGTGCAAACCCGCGCGCGCGCACACATGTGCATGTACTCAGTCCAACAAAGACACAGACACAGATGTAACACACAGACACACAGGTATAACACACACACACACACACACACACACACACACACACACACACACACACACACACACACACACCTCATCTGCGCGGCGAGGCGGACGTTTTCCTCATGCATCTCCTGTGCGATGCGCATTCGCTCAAGCGCCATCATAATCTGCTCGTGCTGTATCCGCGCCTGTCATCAGTGGTAATGGTGGTGGTGGCGGTGATGGTGATGGTGATGATGGTGGTGGTTTCCGAAGTAGGGTGAGCGATGCAGTTGAGAGATGGCAGGTTTACATTCTGCCTTGTCCATACCACACTCACACACACACACACACACGAAAGTACACACACACACACACACACACACACACACACACACACACACATACACACACACTCACTCACGCACACACGCACACACGCACGCACACACATACGCACACACATGCGCACACACGCACGCACACAAGCACACCTTGCGTTGCTCTGGCGTTTCCCTGATGCTGGCACGCCGCTTTTGCAGGAAGGACGTGGTGTTTCCACCCAGCAGCTGCACACGCTGCTCCAGGTGTTTCACGTCTGACGCAATCAAGTTGTGCGGGATGGGCTTGTGCTCCAAAATGGCAACCTTCACCTCGCCAACCGTCGTTTGCAGGGACAGGCACTCCTTTCCAATCAAGGTCAGCTCCTCCGGGGAGAGATCAAGGTTCATGTCCAGCACAGACATGGGCCGCGCTTGCATGCCTGCAGGCAATGGCTGCTGCTGCTGCACAGCGCTGTCCTCCGGGACGCCCTGCAACTGGTCGCCCTGCTGCTGTGCCCTGCTTGCGCGTCGCGCCTCGCGTGCTGCAACTGCTGACGACGACGACGATGTGGAGGAACGCATGCGCGCAACGGCCGCCGCTGCCGTCGATGTTGGCGATGCATGTGACGATGAAAATGATGTGTCTTGTGGCAATGATGATGGCGGTGCTGTGTCTTGTGATGGTGATGATGCTGTGTCGTGCGCATCAGCGGGTGCTTCGCCCTGCTGCTGGAGCGATGCCGTTGACTCGGAGGAGGATGTGAGGCGCGTGGCCGGTGCAGACGCAGAGGTGGCGGGTGGCGCTGCTGTGTCGACCGTGAGCGAGGATGTCGATGACGATGACGACGCCTGCGCAAGGGCGGAGGTGCTGCTGCACTGTCGCCGAGGCTGCGCAGGGGACGCCAGGGCGCGATGCAACACGGCACACCGCTTGGCCAGCTCGTCTGTTGGTGCCAGCAGGTTGGAGCACGCGGGGCTGGGCGGGGGAATGTCCTCATCGTCACCGCCGCCGCCAAACACGTCACCGGGGTGGTGTGCTGGCGGCTGCACGGAGGAGTCGGTGGTGGCGCTATCGTCGCCCTCCCCTGCCCTTCCTCCTTCTTCTTCTCCTTCTTCCAACTCCACCTCCACCTCATCTTCGTCGTCGTTGTCACTGGAGCTGCTGCTGTAGTTGTCGTCTTCATTGCTGTCATCATGGCCGCCATCACTGTGGCCACTGCCATGGATATGGTCGGTGCTGTCACCGCTGGTGCCTTCTTCGGCCACATGGACGGGTGCTGGCGGTGCTGTTGGCTTCAACGCGCGCAGGCGTTCCAACTCCTCCCTCTCCCTCTCTTCTCTCTCCTGTTCCTCCCTCTCCCTCTCTGCCTGCTGTGCCTGCTCTTTCTCGGCCTGTTCCTTGGCCATTCGCTCACGCTCCAGCTGCTCCTCCACCAACCGTGCTTGCCGCGCTTCTTCCTCCATGCGTTCCAGCTTTCGCTCCGCATATGACTTGCGCACCTGCCGTGCAGGGCGGGTGGTGTGAGAACAACGGCGCGCGCAACCGCGGGCGCACAGGTCGAGTCATACAGTCACCCACAAGAAACACAACAAAACGCAACCACAAGCACAGTCATTCATTCCACAAGTGTCCAACACACACACGCACACACACACACACGTGCATATGTGTGCAGCGTCAGGTGTACCTTTTGCACGCGAGGGCGAGTGCTGTGCACGCCATATGAGCTGGTGACGCTGTGTCGCACTACGTTGGTCAACATGGGGTTGCTTCGCTGCATCCTGAGCTTGGCCTGGGGTCCATCTTCCGCAACACCAGCATCATCGGCGATATCGGCAGCATCAGTGGTTGTGTCAGCAGCATCATGGGTGGTGTGAGCAGCGTCGTTTTGGCCGCCATCCTCAGCATGGCTGTGTACCGGTGTCTCTTGCTGTGGAATGTGTGGTTGGTCTTCTTCTTGTTGCTGCTGTGTTTGTGGGTGCATGCTTTGTGCCTGCTCTGGCTGTGTTTGTTCCACGTCTCGTGGTTGCTGTTCCACGTGTTGTTGCTGTGGTTGCAATGAGGCCGATGATCGCCGCCTTGGTCGTGGCACGGGACGTGGTGGTGCAGGCTCATCTGGCGGCTGCTGCGCCTGTGGCGGTGACTGTGGCTCTTCCATATCACGTGTGAGGGTGAGTGTGAGTGTGTGTGTGTGTGTGTGAGTGTGTGTGTGAGTGTGTGTGTGAGTGTGTGCGTGTGTGTGAGTGTGTGTGTGTGTGTGTGTGTGTGTGCGTGTGTGTGCGTGTGTGTGAGTGTGTGTGTGTGTGTTGTGTGTGTCTTTGGTGGGTGGTGTTTGTGTTTGTTGTGCGGCGCCGCCACCTTCTCTCGTTCTCTCTGGCTTGATTGACTGGAAGGCAAGTTTGACTTTTCAACAAAGGCAGATTTGTCTTTCCTGTGCACATACGCGACACCACAATCGATATTTTCGCTGCCCGAAAAAATTTCGAGCCCCACCACCGCCGCCAAATTCAAACTGCATTCACGCATCCTTAACGGACGCTGCACCTCCTCTCCTGCCCGTTGTGCCGCACCAGCATCAACAACAACACCAGCACCATCAGCATCATCGTCGAGCAAGTCCTTGAACGGACAAGCAAGCAAGGTACAGCAACCAACCAAGCAAGCAGAGGAGGAGGAGAGGGAGACAGGCAAGCAAGCCAGCAAAGACCCAGGCACAGACGCAAGAGGACTTTTGCCTGACGGCGTGTGTGGTGGCGAAGTGAGCTCCTCAACGCCACCAAGGCAGATTCGAAGCAAAACGTGCCCTAAAACCTGACCAGCACATTCGCAATCACACACAACCCCAGCAACAACGGTTTCGAGTGGTGGCGAGTGGTGGCGAGTGGTTGTGGTTGTGCGTCTTCACATCAACAACACAAACCAGAGGTCGGAGGCGGAGAGAGAGACAACCAGCGAAGAGAGGCAACGAGACGACGAACACAACCCTGCGACTCCCAAAGCCGTACTGGTTGTGGCAACAGCGAAAAGTGGCAGTGACATTTGAGCGAAAGCTGACAGAAGAACGGTGGAGAGGGGCACGGCCCAACCACACAACCAAACGGAAAAGCAAAGACTGCGTGTGACTTTGCATCATCATCATCAGCTGCAGCTGCTGTCGTTTCATTGTGGTTTGTTGTGCGTGTGCGCAGCAACATCTCCGACCCACAGCACACCAGCGGTTGGTTGTTGGTGGCTTTTTTGTCAGTCACCACAACAAGCAGCCAATCACCTGAGTGACGACATACGGGATTCGGCGGCGCAGAGCACTTTTCCCGCCACACTCTCGCACACCGCCATCCTGACCTGCGCTGGCGAGAGACCAGACAAGCAACAAGAGGTACACAGAGCTAATGTGGTTGTGTTGGAGGAGGGGTCGACAGAGGCGGCTGCTATTGTGGTTGTGACAACGAGAGTGCCGTTGTTGTGTTGTTGTGCAGCTGCCGTGGTCAGTGATGAGCACGACCGTGGGTTTCATGTTGGCTCCTGCTGCAACTGCATCCTCTTTCTGCGTGTTCATGAGAGAGTGTGTGCGTGTGTGTTGCCTTTTTTCCCATCACTGGTCGGTGCACAAGTGTGTGTGTGTGTGAGTGAAAGACGCGCGCACACACACACACACACACACATGCATGAATGGCAGTGACAGCTTGCCTGCAATGATCATTTTGTGTGTTTCCTCCTGGTTGCTCTCTCCTCCCCCCCTCTCACTCATCTCTCACTCCCTCTCTCTTTGAATCTGGTTCGTGCCCACCACATCTTCGTTCCCTTGCTGCGAGCGTTTTCCCCACTCACGTGATGACCACCTCCCCGCGTCAAACCCTTGTCACTCACATCCTCACATCATTGCACACACACACACACACACACACACACACACACACACACACACACACACACACACACACACACACACACACCACAATCCTTGACAGGAAGGCGCTTTTGGTTTGGACATGGTACAGAACCACCAACAACAACAACACCAACACCAACAACACCAACTACAGCAGCACCAACTACAGCAGCACCACCAGCACCAGACGCCACAAGAACACATGAACCGATCAATTCCGCAAATGTTCTCGTCCGCTATCAGCGTGGGCGGAACAGGCGACACCGCACCACCTCCCGCCAAGACTGACACCCTCCCACAGCAGCAGCAGCAGCAGCAGGAGGAGGTTCGAGGAGGAGGACGAGGAGATGTGCTGGATGCAGAGGTATCGCCCACCTCAAACACAACCAACGCATACGAAGCAACATACAACGCTCCCCCACTCGCCAACACCACGGCCACCACACAAACGACCGCTGCAGTAATGAAAGATGTGGACGTACCGAGGCCGCCCCCATCTTCCATCACCGGTATCAACACCACCACCACCACCACCACCCATGCTGCTGGCAGCAGCGACAATGACGACGACAGCAAGCGCGATGACGATGCTGCCGCTCTGACATCCAAGAAGAAGGAGACAAAGAAGGACAAGAAGCAGCTGAAGAAACAACGGAAACAACAGAAGAAGGAACGCAAGCGCAACAAGAAGGCAAAGGGAGCCACAGCCAGAAGCCACAGCGATAGCGGTGCCGCACACACCAACGACAGCGACAGCGCCAGCCGCAGCGGCAGCAGCGGCAACACAGCGCACGTGCTACTGGTGACACCTGCAGCATCGTCCACCGTCCACGACAGCGATGATGCCTTCAGCGACTTTGATGGCGCGTGGCAGGCAGTACGTGACCTCGTCGCTGACACGGATGGCGAGGATGGTGATGGTGATGATGAGCATGAACATGTTCATTGTGGACGTGGCAGCGGTGCTGTTGACGACAGCGTGAGCCGGACGAGCGGTGCGCGCAGCGACACCAACCAAACGACGTCCACTGCCAGCGGCATCCGCCACAGCCACAGCCACAGCAGCAACAGCAACAGCAGCGGCAGCGGCAGCGGTGTGTACAGCACCACCAGCCATTCGAGCAACCCCATGACCAGTACCCTAAGCAACATGAGCACAGCAGCATCGTACGCCACCACAGCAGCGTCCACAACCTCATCCACAGCATCAGGCTCAGGCTCAGGCTCAGGCTCAGGCTCAGGCTCAGGCACCAGTGCCGCTAAGAAGAGGGCAGGCCACAAGTCATCGCTCACGCTGTCTGTACCGCCACCGCCCGTAAGTGTTCCCGCTGGTCGGAGGCGGAAGCGCAGCAGCACGCTGGAGGAACTTGTGCTGACGCCGTCACCGCGACCGCTGCAGCTCTCCGCGCAATGGGACAGCCTCCCAGACGAGGTGCGCATTTAACCGTGTGGGTGCGGATGGGTGTGTATGGGTGAACGGGTGCTTGGTTGGGTGTGGTATGCTTGGTTGGGTGGGTTTGTGTGATGATTATTGCGCGCGCGCGCGCACGCGCACACACACACACACACACACACACACACACATGTACTTGCATGTGTTCACGTGTGTTTTCGTGTGTTTACGTATGTGCAGGTCCGCGCTTCCATCCAGCGGACGGCAGATGAGCTCCGCACTTCCGGTTTGGCAGGAAACAG
Source organism: Salpingoeca rosetta (assembly GCF_000188695.1). NCBI lineage: Eukaryota > Choanoflagellata > Craspedida > Salpingoecidae > Salpingoeca > Salpingoeca rosetta. Next base: position 265,025 of record NW_004754896.1, on the reverse strand, counting down.
ACGCGTGTCTCTCCTCTCCCACTCCAAACACGCCATGGTGAGTCAGCACGTGCTGCTGATCGCTGTCGTCATGGTGCAGCAGGATGTTGGGTGGTGATGGCTTCCAAGCGTGTGCATGACAGCGTGTGTGAGTGTCAACGCCTGTGCGTGTTCTTTGTCGCGTGTTGTGCGCGACATTGCTTTTTTTCTTGACTTACTCCCTCACATAAACTGCCTCGTTTGACATACACGAACAATCACTCCCCATGCGCACAGACGGGCGCTGACATTGTCAACTGGCTCGTGGCCACGGATCGTGCAGACACACGCGAAGAGGTGTGGTTGCATGTGTGTTCTGCTTGGTGCGGGTCGGCCCTTTTCTTGTGGGTTTGCACTTTTGTTTATCGCCATGTGCGTGCTGTGGTCATTGACATACATGCGCTGCTCCTGAGCAAAAATGATGGTCGCTTTTGCAGTGTGCACACATGGCTCAAAGCACATCTACTCGATGCTATCCAGTGGTCTTCTCTTGAATACCTCAACAATTCGTCGTATACTCACATACACACACGCATGCACATCATCATCATCATCATCATCATCATCATCATCATCATCATCATCAGGCGATCCAAACCGGCCAACTGCTGGTCGTTGGAAATCTCATCCACTCCATTCCAGACGCAAAGGATTTCGCAGACTCGCCATCCCTCGTCTTCAGGTGCGTGTTGTGTTGTGTGTTGTCCTGTGTCGTGTTGTGTTACATGGACTTACCAGTGCGTGACCAGGGGACACAAGAAACCGGATGACGCAATCATTTCATATGGCACCATGCTCATATGACTCTACCTACCTTCTCTCCTACCTGATGCGACACATCAGGTTGACTGGACCAGAGCACCATCATCTGCCCTCCGTTCGCTCGCTGATTGCCGAAGAACACGTGCGGGTGCAAAACATGGCCTCCTTGCTTGTTTTGCTACTGACACTCCTAATGATGCCTTGCATGCATTCTTGTATTGCTTTGACTCGTCGCGTTGTGTTTTGCACTCGCGCACACATGTCAATACTTGCGCCTCCTCTCATCCTCTTCCCCCCTCCCCCTCACAAACACACGCACACACACACACACACACACACACACACACACACACCAACACACACCAACACGTAGACGCTGATGTATGGGTGGCTGTCCGTGCGCCGGAAGAGCCGGCGCCTCGGGTGGAAGAAGCTGTTCTGCGTTCTCTCTGCACCATCGCCATCACGCGTCATCATCTACCACTTCAGCTCCGAGCGGTCATCACAGCCGCTGGGGTTTGTGCGCCTCTTCAGCAAGCCCGCGCCCTTTCGCGTGCGCTATGCACAGCCCAACAAGACGAAGAACGGCTTTGTGCTGGGCGTGACAGGCCCCGACCACAAGCACATTTGCCTGCAGGCATCGGCGCGCTCGCCCGAGGAGCAAGAGATGTGGATACACGCGCTGGTGGAGGCCGGTGCAGAGTACCACGAGACGGCAAAAGTGAGGAAATGGCGTGTGTGTGTGTGTGTGTGTGTGTGCAGTGAGGGCAGGCGGAGATGGGCTTGCAAGTGCCACTCTTACATCTGATCAAGTGCTTCTCGCTCACGCACGCACGCACCCTAACACATGTGACGTGTTCCTGTTCACACACACGCACTCTCTCACGCACGCACACACTCACTCTCACTCTCACTCGCACCTACACACACTAACTTGCGCATGCGTTGTTTCAGGATGACTTCTCCCTGGCAAAGAACGTGTATCAGTATTCCGTGTTCACTCGCGCGAACAAGCCACTCTCCATGGACGTGTACAAGGATACTGTCCTACTTATCACCAACGTATCGTGCAAGGACAAGGAAGCGACAAAGAAGATGACGCAGCTGCAAAGCCTCTACAACAGGTGTGTGTGTGTGTGTGTGTGTGTGTGTGTGTGTGTGTGTGTGTGTGTGTGTGCGCGCGCGTGTGTGTTTGTGTGTGTGTGTGTATGTGTATGTGTGTGGTCGACTTCATCGCCTTCATGCGTGCGCCAACGTTGCGAGAGATTATCTTGCCCCCATCAAATCCCCCGCCTATCACACGTCACAACTCTCCCCTTCACACCCAAACACTCACTCCCTCCCCCCTCTTATTATCCTTTTGCACAATCGTTTTGCTCCCCCCCCCCCCTTCGCTTCTGTATCATCTTTCTGTTCTTTGTCTCCGCAGGTTCAAGGACCGTGGGCTTTGCATCTGTGCGTTCCCGTGCGTCCAATTTGAAGGCGAAGATGACGACGAGGAGGACACGCGCGCAATGATTGAGGATCTCAACATCACCTTTGATGTGCACAAGACGGTGCGTGCGCTTGCCATGTGATATGTGTGCGTGCGTGTGTGTGTGTATGTATGGATGTGCACGATACATGCATCAAGCTCAAAGACATGTGCATGTTCTTGATCTTTCGCCTTCAACACAACTGACGTACATCCCACCCCTCCCTCCACTCCCATCGCACTTGTCCCCCCCCCCCACCCAACTCCTCACCGCAACACCACCAATGCAGGTGCGTGTCAACGGGCCTGATGCGAGCCCGCTGTTCCGCTATTTGCGCAACACGCTTCGTGAACAGTCTCCACACGGCATCTTTGTCAAGGACAACTTTGAGCTGTTTCTGGTCAACCAGAAAGGTGTCCCTGTTCTCCGCTTCCCCGCAAGCACGAATCCTTCCTCCCTCGGCAGCGATGTGGAGCGTTTGGTGGCTGTGTCGTCGTCATCATCAGCAGCAGCGTCCCCATCGCGTGGTGGTGTGTCCAAACACGGAAGCCACCGCCGGCGTGCTGGTGCTGTTGTCATGCGCGATTGCGGTACCTCACCACTCTCCGTGACCCTCCCCAGCCACTTTGCATACAGCCATGATGACACGCGTGATGCTGCCAATGCGAGCGTGCTTGACTTGCTCAACACGTCTGCCCCCGCATCAGCCCACAGCAGCCGTCGTGCCGGTGGTATCAGTGCTGGTGCCAATGCGCCCAACAACGCCAGCGCCTCCGCTGCACAGACCCCGCACGCATGGCACCACCAACAGCAGCAGCAGCACAAGTCGCCACGACGGCGGTGGGGCAGCAGTCCTGGGTCGCCGCTGCGAAGTGCTGGTGTCAAATCCGTGGACATGACGCTGCCATACACGGGTGGTCCTGTCACCCAGCGAAGCCAACCGCAACTTGTCATTCCAGCCCACCTGAATGGTGGCAGCGGTGCTGTTTATCACCACCACCACCAGCAGCAGCAGCAGCAGCAGCAAGGGCGTGTGCACCCGTTTTCACCATCGCCGTTTGCACCGCCGTCACCGCTGCGTGGCCTTGGATCCGCCTCCATGCCGGAGCTGCCACTCTCATCAGCACTGTCGCCCCTGCGATCTGCACTTGCCCCGGCATCAGCGAACACCACGGCATACAACAGCCCCCTGCACTCTTCCAACGTCCAGGCACAATCACAGCAGCAACAGCAGCAGCAGCATCCTCACCTCATCAACAGGTTTCAGTTCCCGCTTAGCCCTCAACAACAACACCAGCAACAACAGCAGCAACAACAACAACAGCAACAACAACATGGGTGGTTTGGTCGCGGCGCTGGCGGCAGTGCACAGTCTTCACGTCAGCAGTTGGTGTTTGACGAACGCACACCGGCAACGAACCAGCATGTGCTTGGGTCTTCCTCCTCCCCGAACGCAGCACGTGTCATGCACACCAGCAGCGCTGGTTATGCCACCAACACCAACACACTCAACCAGACGGCTCCTGCCACTGCTTCAGTCGCAGCGTCCCCGTCACGTGCGAGTGCGATTGCGCGTCGCAGCAACTTTGGTTACGGCGTTGGTGCTGGTAACGGGAACACGAGCGGTGATGGTGGTAATGATGGGGATGGACTTGACCAGGCATTGCTGGCATCGCCGAGGACACACAACGCGTCGTTCCAGAGCGAAAGCCCGCTGCTGTTTGGGCCATCCACGCGGAACGTGCTTGCAGACAAGGCCACGCCCACCCCACCACACACACTCGCAACAGCTGCAGGCGCCACGGGCATTGCGCCATCGTCAGCGTCAAACGTGGAAGTTGATAATGCCTACAACGCCGGCAGCAACAACGCCAGCTTTGCTGAGATGGCGAGAAGTGACGCCCACAACCTCAGCACAACCAGCATTGTCCTGTCGCCGACAAAGACGAGTGATGGTGAGGCCAGTGGCGGCGTGAGCGAGGTGATGCTCGTGCAATCGCCGAAACTGGATCAGACGACCGTGCAAACCCTCACCAGCTACGACAGCGATGAATTCGGATCGGTAGGATGAAGCAGTTGGAGTGAAGAGGAGGGAGGGCCGAAGGGTGCAGAGAGGGGCAACAGGTTGTGATGTGTGTGTGTGTGTGTGTGTGCGGGGCTGACGTGTGCTGATACATACAAGTGCATGCACCTGCTACCTACCCTAAGCTTCGTGTTTGTTGTGACTCACCAAAGCCTGTATGTCGACAATGGCAGTCCTCCGAGGATGAAGACGACGACGAGGATAACGGCGGCAATGCACTGGATGAAATGTCCACCGCTGCAATTGAGGCGGCCATTTACGGCTCGAGCAAGGCACCACGATACAGCCATGGTGGGTTCCCGTCTTTGTCCTGCTGCTGCTGCTGCTGCTGTTGTTGCTGCTGCTGCTGTTGTTGCTGCTGCTGCTGTTGTTGTTGTTGTTGTTGTTGTGAAAATGCACGTTCTCGTCCCTGTACATTGATTGTTCTTGGCCTTGTGCTCACTCACTCCTTCAATTGAATGAGCCCCGCCACCATCTCACTCACCCATTCATCCCTTCACCGCTTGATGACGCATCTTGTCGTGTTCACGATGTGCAGATGCAACGGATGAGCACGTGCGCTCATCTCTCGAGCAGCTTGGCTTGCAAGCTCTGAGTCAGCACTGTGCTTCCGATGACCAGCAACAGCATTCCGATGCTGTTGCGCCGCCCAAGTCAGCTGCATCTGTGACATCGGTGTTCACCACTGGCTCCGCGTTCACGCCGACGAGTACAGTGGCGCCTGCTTCGGCAACATCGACAACGTCGTCAACGGCAGTGCCGGCGGAGAGTGGGCGGTCAAGCATCTCTGGGCCCGTGCCAAGCGTTCCAGCGAGCCAGCGTCCTTCGCGGGGGCTGTTCCTCGTGCGCGACAAGGACAGTGGTCTGGACATGCACGCCACCCGCTCCGCCGTGAGCAGCGCGCGCGGCAGCCAGCACCACGTGGACACAACCGACCTGCAGCAGAATTCCACGTCCACCACCAACAGCAAAGAAGCGGTGCGTGGGTCGTCTGCAAAGCAGCTGGCCATGGCGCTTGAGCGCAGCAGCGGTGCTGGTGTGGACACGGCTGCGATTCGTGCGGCGTTTGCCACCACCTTCACCTTTGCCAAGGGCGACAGCGCTGTGGACGTTGGCGGCAGCGGTGCGAAACCCAAGACACCGGCAGCATCAGCAGCAAGTGCGTCGGCCCTGCAATCACCAGTCCTGTCGTCATCGTCATCGTCGGGGTTGTCATCAGCAGCGTCCGTGGATGCATCGGTGCCTGTCTCCCAACACGCCATTCAGAAACTGCAACAGCAGCAGAAACAACCCCAGCAGCAAAAGGGTGCGTTTACGTTTGTGCAGCCGTCAAAGATGCAGGCATCACAGCAACAGCAGCAACAGAAGCAGTGCAAGTCACCGTTGAAACTGCATCCCACGCAGGCGTCGGTGGCCGGGCAGCGCAAGGCGGGCTCTCCACTTGCCGTCTTCCACCTCCCACTCAACCGCGGCGCTGATGACGCTGATGCTTGCAAGCAAACCAAGACGCCAAAGCAAGCGCTCCAGGTTCCGAGCGAGCCCTCCTCCGTCGTTGGCATCCATCCACGCAAGCAGCTACTGAACCAACGTCAGCAACAGCAGCAGCAACTCAAAGCCAAGGGGTTTGGGGCAATGCAGCACACCAACACAGATGGCCCAAGCAGCGCTGCCAACGCTTCCTACACGCTCATGCCACACCATGACAAACAGCAGCAACATCAACAGCAGCAACAGGTGCGGCAGTTTGGACGCCCACGCCGGCAGCCGTCGACCATGCAGCGGTCTTTTGTATCGCGCCGCGGCCCCTGGCCTTTGTCGTCGTCGTCGTCATCATCAAAGGCGCCGTTCACGACCCGCGGTGGTGGGGGTGGTCTCAACACAACGCTGCCTGTGTCCCTCCACAACCAGTCATCGGTGTTGAACCGCAGCAGCAGCAGCCGTCTGAACCGTACCACTCTGCTCAACACGAGTCGTGCCTCTGTTCGCTCGTTCATGCGCCGTGGCACCTCCACGCGCTCCACATTTGTCTGAGTGGCAACACAATGGCACACTTATACGCATGCTTGTATGCGGGTGCGCGTGTGTGGGTGAGGTGTGTGAAGAAGAAGAGAGGCTTTCACAGCACAAATCCATGGATGTTTGTATTTCTCCCATGTGCACACCGACACCCACACCCACATACATCTTCCCTCCCTTTATTTGAGTCCGTTACATCTGCTTGATCGTTTGCACCAGCAGCAACAACAGCAGCAGCAGTTACATTTCCTGCTCTTCATGAGCCCATTTTGTTCATTTTTTTGATTCATTCTTCTCTTGCCGCTTCTTCTTGTGCATCGTTTCTTCTACTTGTTGTTCTTCTCGCCAGATAGCCAGGTCGGCCAATGCACGTGTGCTTTTGTGTGTCGTTTGACCTTTTATTGAGTTTGACCCTTTGTGTGGGTGGTGCATGTTGCCCTCGTTTTGTCGACTTGTCTCTTGTCGTAGCATAGTAGTATTGACTTGGCAACCCACACGTCTATGTCAGGGATATTTGCTCCTGTTCCTCCCCCCTTCCTTCAGGTCCATCGACAAAGAAAGATCCAAAACACATGAGCGTGTGGTGACATGATGTGACATGAAGACAAAGAAGAAAGACAAGCAAGCAAGCAAGTCGTGGACGTTTGTGTTTGTGTTTGTGTTTGTGTGTTTGTGTTTGGCGAGTGCGGAAATGTGCTGCAAGTTTTTGCACAAGTTTCTAGCCAAACACAAACGACGACAAACAGCAGGACACCAGGACAGACACACGACATGGACGCTTCCCCTTCGTTGCCGTCGTCGTCGTCCTCCTCTGCCGCCAAGAGTGGCATCTCGGCAAAACTGCATGTGATTGAGTGGAAGCACGTGGTGTTGATGCTGTTGGAAGAACACGAGGACGAAGAACGCGAGAGGCAGCAACAGTGGCAGCAGTACATGCTCTTGGATGGCTACGAACCAAACAAGCTGGTGGCAGCGCGGGCCATCGTTCGTCTCATGTTCACATGTCGCGAGCTGTACGAAAACCTGCCTTGGGCGCTGCCGCGCTGGTGCCTGCTCAACGCGTTCAAGTTTGTCGGTGATTGGTTGGACGGCTACGAGCCTTCCTCTGCCCGTGCTACGGAAGGCGACTGCGCAACGACAACAACTCCAACAAGCTCACGCAGCGAAGGCCCACTTGGCCCTCAGGAGGGCGATCGGCACCTCGCCAGTCGCGTCCTCTGCGGAGAGCATGCTGAGTCTCGCGAGGCTGAGTGGCTTCGGCAGCGATTCTTCGTACACTCGTGGCTTGGGCTGCCGTGGTCGTGGCGACTGCCGTCCATCAAGTTACGGAGACCAGAGGATCGCAATCTCTTCTCGCGCGTTGCCATCGTCGACATTGCCAACCTGGACGACCTGGAAGAGAAGCTGGGCATATGGGCTGCATCATCAACCTTGCTGGACTCGCATAAGCAACTGATCTCAGCCTCTTCCACTCACACTGGCGGTGACGATGCGTCAACAGTCGCAAATCCAACAAGCACTGCAATGGGAACTGCTAGCGCTTCAGCGACGGCTCATGCCACCAACACACGCGCTGCAACGGAGGACACACAAGCACCTACAGCACGGGCAACAGAACCACGAACGACTGCGACGCCCACAGCAGCCACCACCAGTAGCGCAGCCACCACCAGCAGTTCCACCACCACGGCAACCTCTGCCGCTGTTGTGCCAACCAACCTCAGGCCAGGAGGGATAATGTTGCATGCAGCCGGACTGCACGCCGACCGTGTTGAGCGCCTGACGCGACTTCTGACCACCCCAGGCGCACCCAGGTGTCATATGCTCTCCTTGTCCTTTGCGCCACGCACGTACCATTATGTGCAGCGTCCACGTGCTCGGCGGCCGCGACGCGAACGAGCACCCCCAGTCCATATTCCCTGCCTGAAGGTGCATGACATGCACACCGTGAAACTTGACACGGGTTCAGTCATCATCGACAGCGTCGACTTTTGCAATATTGACACCATCACGTGGACGGTCGCCCGTGAGCAGTCATCCATCAGCGGCAACACGAAAGACGTGCACATGGCACGCATTCGCAGCGCAGGTCATTGCGACATCAGCAGTGTCGCCGCGTTGGCTGGAGTGCCGCACGTGTCCCTCAGCAACATGCCACGCCTGCAAGACGTGTCGCCGCTGGCACGTGCTGCGAGTATCACCCTCGATGCAGTGGCAGCCACGGACATTACCGCTCTGAGTAACGTGCGCGCGCTGGACATTTGCAATTGCAATGACTTCGTTGGGCATGACCTGACCCTCAATGTTGAGCGACTGAGCCTGTCCTCAAGCTGGGGTGTCCAGGGTTCCCTCTCCCTGTCCCTTCCACGTGCCACCACCGTCGAGATCACCGGTTGCCAGTCGCTCACGGGCATCACATGCGGTCACATTGTCCCCGTTCGGTACATTGTGAGTGACGGTAGTGCGTGCGACAGCCTGCGTGCCGCCATGGACAAACATTGGCAGCAGCAACAACAGCAGCAGCAGCAGCAGCAGCAGCGTGTGCGCCGCATTGCCGTGTTTGACTGTGCATCCCTGAGGGCACCGCCCACCTTCGATACCGTGGACGAGATTTACCTGGACCTGAAATCCCTGCACGCGCATGACCTCATACGACTGGCACGCCACGCGCGCCGTGTCGTGTATCAGCCACCATGGTCCAAGTTGGGTGACCTGCTGCTGACCAATCAGGTTGCCCTGCCCCCCAATGTACACCTGCATTTGGTTCACACGCAGGTGCATGATCTGTTCTCACAGCATCTGACATCGCCAAAACCAAACGTCGAGTCGCTCTCCCTGGACTTCACGTCGCCATTAGTGTCGCACTCCCGCTTCACCCCGGTTTCCGGCACCAGCGACGCACGTGCTCGTGCTGGTGGAGGTGGTGGCGACGGCGACGCTGATGGGCATGCTGTTGTTGTTATTGGTGGTGGCAACGACAACGGGGGTAGAAACGGCACGGGCCTCCATGGCAGGACCACGCGTCTGAGCTTGGACGTTTCGCACCTGGGCAAGCTCCACCCTCTTCGGCACCTTGCAGTGCGCGGATTCGCGTCAACATGTGTGCAGCTGCGGCCATTGGGCATGCGCCACCTCGCACATCTGACCACACTGTCCCTCACGGACATCACCTTTCCGCCATCGCCTGATGGTGAAGGGGTTGCGCTGTCGACGCGCAAGCAGATATGCCTTCACGCCTGCCACGGCGCTGTATCTGTCGCGAACACAGACGAGCTCACGGTGCGGTGGTTGAGAGCGCTTCGACGAGGGGAACGCCCGCTTACCCTCGTGCGTGTGCGTGACGTTGGGCGCATGACACTCTCCCTGTACAAGGATGCGCACGTGACTGTTGGGTCTACGTGCCGGGTGCACACGTGCGATGTGATTGGCGGCACGTTTTCCAACGTTCTTGTTGATGGTTGTGATGGATCGCGCGTTCAGGGAGAGGGGCAGCAAGGGCACCATGGAGAACAGGGGCAAGATGGAAAAGAGGCAGAACCGGCAGAAGAGGAACAACAGCTACTACCACACCTAATACAACAACTTGAAGAACAACAACAACAAAGACGACGACGACGACAGCAGCAACAACGACACCAACAACTGCAACTGTCACTACCACTACTAATCTTAGCAAAACTACAACAACACCAACAACAACAACAACAACAACAACAACAACAACAACAACAACAACAACAACAACAACAACAACAACAGCAGCAGCAGCAGCAGCAGCAGCAGCAGCAACAACAACAGCAAGAGCGACAGCGGCAGCAAGGTTTGGAGCTCCGGGCCTTTGCTGGCGTGGGTGTGCTGCAACTGATGCGCTGTCGGTTCAACAACACCGCGCCGCAGTTCTGGCCGCCCGTACACATGCTGGTCATCGATGACTGCTCCCCTGTACACGAGGACGAGGGCGATCAGGTGGATGCAAGCGCGTGCAGACCCGTGAGCGACGTGGACAGGTGGGCGAACAGAACCATCGTGGGTCAGTCGCCGCTGCGGCTCAACGCCATTTTCAAGGAGATGCGACAACAGCTGCCGGTACCGCTTCCGGAGAGCGACGAAGATGAGCTTTGAGGGGTGCTGTGTGTGGTGGGGGTGGGGGGGGGGGGGGGGGTGTAGGTGAAGTTGTACACTGTGTTTGTTGGTGTTGTGTTTGTTGTGTTTGTTGTGTTCGTGTGTGTGTCTGTGTGTCTGTGTGTCTGTGTACGTGGGGAGCGTCTGTTGCCCACGCTGTTGTCTGCTGTGCAGTCTGGTTCGCGCGGC
>NW_004754896.1:224360-249360 GCF_000188695.1 Salpingoeca rosetta | reverse complement strand
GGGATGACAGGACACAAAAAACACAAACACAGACAGCGTTGATTGTAGAAAAATGGATGAAGATTTTTACTATTTTTCTGCATTCACATCACGAAGCACGCACGATGAGCAGCAAGAAGAAGACGCAGCAGCAGCCCGAAGGTGTTGCTTCACACTTGATGTGCCTGTGACTGTGTGTCTGTGTCTGTGTGTCTGTGTCTTGTGGTGTGTTTGTCTGTACCTTCCATGTCTCCTCCATCTCTATCTCCCTCTCTCCTCCCCGTCCATCACCCTGCCTCCCTGCTCCTCTTCATCCCCAACACTCCCAAACTCACATCTCCTGCCTCCTGCCACAAATGCACTTCCCAACCTCGCCACAGGCCCCGTGCCCATCGTGGCGGCTGGCCACAGCAAGAAAGTGCAGCTGGTGCGTCCAGACGTTGTGTCGCTTCGTGCTTTGCTGTCGTGTCACAACTGCGAGTACGTGTTGATGTGAGCTCACCCGTCTTCTTCTTCGTTGTCATTCGCATGTCCGCTTTATGCCATGGGAACAGGAGGAGGGCAAGACATACTTCTGGTGCGCATGCGGTACGTCAACCGCCCCCCCCCCCTCAACACACACACGCGCGTTCTTGCTGCATTGTAACTCAGCTCACAGACGCGCTCTTCCCCATGCATGCGAAGACACACACGTGCGCGCGAACACAGACATCTGACACACATGCACGACTCACACCGAGACACACGCGCGCTGACGCTCCGCTTGCCCGCTGTGTGTTGTTTGTTCATGCTTAGGCCGGTCGCAGAACCAGCCGTTCTGCGATGGCTCGCACAAGGGCACGGGCTTTGAGCCGCTCAAGTTTGTGGCGGAGAAGACCGAGGTCCGCGGCCTCTGCCAGTGCAAGTGAGTATCGTGTGTGTGTGTGTGTGTGTGTGTCTGTCTGTCTGTGCATGCGTATCTGTGTAGCTATGTGTGTGTGTGTCTGTCTGTCTGTGCATGCGTATCTGTGTAGCTATGTGTGTGTGTGTGTGTGTGTGTGTGTGTCTGAGTCTGTCGCTGTGTCTGTCTTCTTTCCTGGTATGCATGGCTGACGTGGCTCTGTTACATCTCCCGTTTGTGTTCGCCTGCCTGTACAACTGACCCACCACTCCATCGACCCTGCGTGCTTAATCCTTGTCGTTGCTTGGTCTCAGGTTCACCAAGAAGCCACCATTCTGCGATGTAAGACAAGCAACATACGTGTGTGTGTGTGTGTGTGTGTGTGTGTGTGTCGTCTGACTGGCTGTCTGTGTGTCGATCTGTGCCAATGGCTCTTGTTGCTGTGTGCCGTTGCACAATTGTTAACCTTTGATGCGCGGCGTCTGATCCACGCAACCTCTCACTCTGTGTACGTGTGTGTCTGCGCGTATGATTCAGGGCATGCACCGTGACCCGTCTGTGCTCAAGACGTACAACCAACAGCTGCTGCGGGTGAGCTGCATGTCGCTGATTCATGGATGATGTTGCTGGTGCTGTTGGTGGTGTAATGGCGTAATGACTGTGACTTTTGTGACCACAGGGGTTGGTTGGATGTCTTGCACTGTGATAACTTTGGTCTTTCCACCTTCAACGTTTTCGCATGCTCATTGCGTACTCACACACACACACACACACACACACACACACACACACACGCACACACACACACACACACACACACACACACACTTCACTCGCTTCACTTACTTCACTCACTCACATACTTTCCCACTCACACACTTGCAAACACTTACATACGGACACGCTACCACCACCACCACCACCACCAGCGCAACAGCGAGTTGGTCGGGGAGGTTGCGGCCATGAAGCGTCAGATGCAGCTCCTCACCGCCGCTGTCGTCGCCATCGCCGCCGGCGCCACTGCCTTTGCCTGGCACAGGAGCACGCGCTGAACCACACGCACAGCGCACTGCTGTTTGTCTGTGTATGTGTGTGTGTCTGTCTGTGTGTGTGTGTGTCTGCGTGTGTGTGTGTCAGTGTGTGTCAGTGTGTGTGTCTGTCTGTGTGTGTGTGTGTGTCTGTGTACATTAATGCGTCTGGTTTGCCTTCCTGGCTGCCTTTTGCTGTATGCACCGCACCTGTGTTGCAGCACCGTGGCATTCACGTCTTGATGCGAACACGCTGTTGTGACGTGTGTGTTTGGCTGTCATCTTTATTGCAATAGTTCATCTGTAGCCGCTGGCTCGCTTCATGCGTCGCACACGCACACATGCACGTGCACACACACAGGCCACTGTCAGAAGGAAGAAATTAAACCTTGTGCATATCTGACCAGAACAACACTCAAGTGCCGCAACGCACACCAACAATACAATGCATATCTGACCAGAACAACACTCAAGTGCCGCAACGCACACCAACAATACAACACGTGACATGTCGAATGGCAGTGGCACATTCCATTGTGCCACGTGCTGTCACGAAGAGAATACAACCTCCCCCCCCCCCACACACACACACACATATCAAGTTACAGTACTGACACAACACACAGTTGCAGTGCGAATTGCTTGTGCCCTCCGTCCACATCGCGTGGCCCCCTAATCCCCTCCCAGCATGCATTGTTGTTGCGATGTCTTGTTGCGTTACGCGTCCGAGGAAGTGGTGTCAAGCTCGTTTCTGCCGCGCGAGAGTGTCACGTTGTGTGTGGAAGGGGAAAGAGCATACGAACATGCACAGTGACGTGAGTGCTGGGACGCAGAGAAGGCAACAAACAACACAGCAAGGTCAAGTAACAGCACCAAATCCAAGCACTTCACTCACTTCACCACCGAACACACAGCGTCACAACCATCCATCCATCCATCCATCCATCCATTCATTCATAGCCAATGGCCACCGTACGATGTCTGTATTGGGGTGACGGACGATACATCGCTGGTTGGCGCCGGAGTGACAACAGCAGACAGCTTCCGCCTGAACACACAGGGTGATCGTGGTGTGTCATGGTGGGTGGAGAGTATGTATGTGTGTGTGTGTGTGCGTGTGTGTGTGTGTGCGTGTGTGTGTGTGAGTGAGTGATTGAGTGAGTGTGCGCGTGTGTGAGTGAGTGATTGAGTGAGTGTGCGCGTGTGTGTGAGTGAGTGAGTGAGTGTGATTGAGTGAGTGTGCGCGTGTGTGTGTATGAGTGAAGTGAGTACAGATACACTACAGGCGTTGACAAAGCGACATACCACTCACCACCACCAAGCATGCTGCTTCGTCTCCCCTACCCCTCCCGTCCATTCCACCGACACCACCACCACCACACCATGGTGCTGTTGCTGCAGTGCACGTGTGTACCCACAGGTTTGGCAATTTGGCGCGGATGCCGGTTGACGATCGACGTCGCTGTGGTTGATCAAGATGAATCTCCTCCACCCCATCACCACCACCATCATCATCATCACCATCATCATCATCATCATCACCATCACCACCACGACTGCCGTTCTCTTCATCGTCAGCGCCACCGACATCCTCCTCCTCCTTCTCCTCCTCTTGTTGCTCCTGTTCCACGCTCTTCTTGTCACCTTCGTCACCACTCTCATCGCCACTATTGCTGCCCGCCTTGCGTGATGATGTTGGCTGTGATTGGACAGCCACCCTGCTGCCCTGACCGTCCTCATCTGCCATCTGCTTCCTGTCGTTGTCCCCCTTTCCTTCCTCCTCCTTCCCCTCATCCTCCACCTTCTCCTTCTTCTCTTCGTCCACTGTAGCATGAGCACCACTCCGGCTCACAACCTCTCCCCTGTTTGCTGTCACCACGGGCAGCGGCGCTGTGACCCGCGTTCTGCTCGGGACCGTCCTTGCAGGCAACACCACGCCCCCTCCACCGCTACCGCCGCTACTGTTCCCAGTGCGGTTGTTTGGCAAGCGGTTTGGAAGCGCAATTCGGCCAACGGCACCGGCAACGCTGGGCACGCGACGTGGGGGCAGCCCACCACGAACCACCGGCACACGCACACCGCGACTCGCGTTGGTGGTGCCGTTGCTGCTGTCGTTGTCACTGCTGTTGTTTCCTGAAGTGCTGCCAGCGTTGTTCTTCGTGCCATCGACAGCACCGCCTCCGCCACCAGTAGTGCTCGTGCTGGTGTTGGCGGTGTTCAGGGGGCGGATGCGGATGCGGGCGTTGGGGGCGCGGCGTGAGTCTTTGAGCCGATCACCAAACGACCGCTTGGGTCCCAGGGCAGTACCCCCAACACCTCCACCAGGCGTCGTGGCAAACGCATGGCCGGTGCTGTTGTTGTTGTTGTTGTTGCTGTTGTTGTTGTCGACAGTGTTGTTGTCGTCAGTGTTGCTGTTGAAACCGTTTGCGTCGCTGCTGTTGGCTGCAGCGGTGAGCTGTTGGTGGCTCGTCTCGCTCGCTTCCGCAATCTTTTCAAACGGCACAACAGCCGCCCCGCTGGCAACGCCACTGCCTTTGCGTGGCGACGACAAGGGACTCATAACCGCGCCGTTGCTGTGAATCAGGCTGCCACCTCCAATGTCGTCATGACTGCCGATGGCGTTGTTGTTGCTGTTGTTGTTGTTGTTGAGCACGTTGCTGTTTGCCATCATCATACCGGGCGCCAACCCGAGCGAGGCCGGCTTGAACGAGCCCATGCTTGTCCGGCTCTCTGGCCGACTGCCGTTGCCTGCAAGCTCCAGTCCATTCCCGTTCCACTGTGAGCTCGCACGTGCGCTGGCGAGCTGCGAGCGGAGTTTCTCGTTCTCAATCATCAGCTCCTCCACGTGGGTGTGCGGGTCTGCGCCAGTGTCGTCCAGCCACGCGCACGTGCACGTGCGACAGCACACTGCGTCCACAATGCGGTCGTACAGGTCAGGGTTGTACTTGTATGCGTACATGACGATGCCGGCAGCTGCCACGACAATGAGCGGGATGAGCACGGCGGCGGCGATCCACGCACGTGGCCCCGAAGATGATGAGACGGTCGGGGCATTCGGGCTGCAGATGCCCCCCACAATGTCTTCGTTTGGACCGCACGCTAAGGCGTGGAGGAAAAGTATGATTGCGTGCACGTGCGTGCATGTGTGTTTGTGTGTGTGTGTGTGTGCGTGCATGTGTGTTTGTGATATTGTGTGTGTGCGTGTGTGATATTGTGTGTGTTTGTGTGATTGTGTGTGTGTGTGCGTCTCTGGGCGTGAGGAGGCGTGTAACCGCAACATTCACATGTAGTGCAGCATCTCGACTTGCACTTCTGCCCAGCAGCCCCCACCCTTAACCCCTTCCCTCCAACACACACACACACATACACACACACACACACCTTGCTTGCGGCAGACGACGGGAAAGGTTTCGAGGTTCGGTGTGGCGTAGTACCATGTGACGTTTCCCGTATCCCTGTCCTCGACAACCCTGATGACTTGGTTCTGCCGCTCGTTCCAGTCCCTGCTCTCCACATTGACCCACGCCGCGTCGAATGCCACAGCCTGAGATGCAAAGGAAAGGAGGACGGCAGGAGGTGGGTTGGTTTGTTGGTTTGTTGGTTGGTTGGTTGGTTGGTTGGTTGGTGAGTGTTGGTGTTTGGGCAGTGCATCACCGCAAGCCGTGTCGACAAGAATACAAAAGGGGCGCAAACACCCGCTACGACACACCGCAACACACAACGCGACCCAACACGACGACGCACCATGCTGAGGCCAGCCCAACGCCAGATGCCGTCGGCTTCGAGGGAGTTTGCGCCAATCCAAAACTCACGTGGGGCGATGCCGAGCAGGAAGCTTTGTTCGGCCTCACTTCGTGCGGGCGCCAGTTCACCGGCAAACCCTGTCGCTTGCTGGAGCACGCAGTAATGCAGTAACAAACGTGTTTGTGTTGTTGTTGTTGTTGTTGTTTACGTGAACGACCTTGATGCAGCGGGAAGAAGGACGCAACAACAGTACCCACGCACACTGTTCTTGCACCATGTGCCACACACACACACACACACACACACACACACACACACACACACACACACACACACACACACATACACGAAAAGGCATGAGCGCGCACCTCGCACAGGGCTTTGGCCTGGGTCCATGTGAGTGCGCGGGAAAAGGACTTGTAGCAGCCGACAATCTCGTTGGCGTCGTCACGGAACAGCTTCGCTCCATCCTTGCACGTTGCATCGTCAGGGGCGGTGTCTGCGTGATGGCCGGACGTGAGCGTCACGCGAGTGCATGTGGAGGACAAACACACACACACACACACACACAATCACGGAAGCACGGAAAGGAAGCGCACGACACAAGAAAGGAGGAAGGAGGAGGAGGCAGAAGAAGGAGGAGAGGGAGGAGGAGGAGGCAGAAGAAGGAGGAGAGGGAGGAGGAGGAGGCAGGAGAAGGAGGAGACAACGAACAACAACAGCAACAACAACTTAAACAACAACAACTTAAACAACAACAACAACACAGGCTGAGACTGACCAGCTGTTGTCGTCGTGACCACCATGCAGAGCAGCGGTAGCAGCAGCACTGCCACCATCAAGGGTGCTCTCATCCTCCTTGCTTCTTTGATGGTTTGTTTGTTCGTGCGAGGTGTTGCTGTTTGTTGTTGTGTTGTTGTTGTGTAGTTGGTTGGGGTTGTTGTATTTGATGAGGGTTGTTGTTTTGGGGAGTTTGTGTTGTCAAGCCAGGGCAATTTTGTCTTTGGGCCGTTGCTGTGAAGGTCAAATTTGACTTTTCCAACGAATCGACCTGTGCCGCTGATCGTTTGAAAATGATTGCATGGTCGCATGGTGGATACAAGGTTTTGATGCGCATTTCACCCGCATGCCGCGTGCGAAATCTACATTCCACACCAAAATCCCAAACATCATTCGGTTGAGTGCGTTGCGTGCTTGCAAGCAAGCAAAACACCGCACAACGAACTTCTGCCTCTCCCGCCACACACCACAAGCCACACAACGCACCCAAACCCAGCAGCGAAACCTGACCAGGTCAATCGTTGGTGGCGGTTGGTGGATGCTTTGACGGGCGGATGAACCGTTGCAGTGCAAGTGAAGAACGCCGCCAGAATGAGGCAAACCCAGCCAACCCAGCCACCCCCCCGCCAACGTCCAACGTTCACTTGCTGGTCTCTCCCTCGCTGCTTCCTTCTGTTGTCTGTCCGACCACCAGAAAGAAGGACAAGAAGCTGTGTGCTGGCTTGCTTGCTTGCTTGCACATCCACGCTGAGAGCTGAGGAAGCGAGCCAACTGATAGCCACAACGCTCGCTTGGTCTGACACCCTCATTCAACAAGCGAACCGTTGTTGGGGAACACGCTGCCCGTGTGTGCTGGCCTCCCTGACCGTGTGCTGTGCTCGTTGCCGCCGTCGTCTTGCTGGCCATTGCCATCCTCAAGGTGTGTGTGTGTGTTGAGGTTGTCAGGGTTCGACACACTGCCTTGGCGCTGCTTGCTGGTCGGCTGCGTGGTGTTTGCACACTGATCCTGGCACGGCGCGCGTGCGTGGTTGATGTGTTTGATTGATGGGTTGGTGTGTTGCTGCGCCTTCGGTTGGAGAGCTGCGCTCATCTTGGTGGCCAGTTCATAAGCCTGGCGGCGTGGCACCCGTGTGTTGTTCGCGTTGTGTTGTGTGTGTGTGTGTGTTGTGTGTTGTGTGTGTGTGTGTGTGTGTGTGTGTGTGTGTGTGTGTGTGTGTGTGTGTGTGTGTGTTGGTTGTTGACGTGCTTGCCTTCGCTTGCATTGGCCGTGCCCGCTCACTTTTCTCTGTGATTGCCTCACGTTCGTTGAACGGGCTGTGCGTGTCTGCCTTGGCTCTTTCTTGCCTGCTGCTTGTTGGTGCCGTTGCCAGTTGTCTTGACGACCTTGTCTCCAACCAGCCCTGGTTGTCTTGTTGCTCGCTCCACCCCCCTTCTTTGTATTCCTTCCACGAACAAAGGGGTGTGTGTGTGTGTGTGTGTATGTATGTGTGTGTGTGTGTGTGTGTGTGGCCGAGGTGATGATGATGAAGGTGGTGTTGAAGGTGCTAATGAAAGGTGGTGGGGTGCAACATGGTCACAGGCACAGGCACACGTACACACGCGCACACAGTGCATGTGGCTGCTTCCCCATCAGCCACCGTTGCAGGGTCGTCAAGATGCTCACGTTGCGACACACACGCACATACACACACACGCTCTCCCTGCCGTTGATGTGATGTGCTCGTGCACTCCTTGCTTGCTACACCAGCTACCATTCAACCGACCGTCATGATGAGCATGGCTGTAAACGACGCCGGCGCGCGGATTCGAAAGACGCCGAGACGAAGGGTCACCTACACCATCGACGAGGCCGACCTGCTCAAATACCCAAAGTCCATCCTCGCCCGATACCTCGTGGTACGTGTGTGTGTTTGTGTTGGGGGGGGGGGGTTGTGCGAGTGCCATGGGAGAGTTCTATGTGAGCGAGTGCCATGGGAGAGTTCTATGTGAGCGAGTGCCATGGGAGAGTTCAATGTGAGCGTGCAAGGGCGATGTGTATGTATGTGGCTCATGAAGAATCCATGATACACCAGAGTTGGCTGGTGCTCAGCGTGTAGCACCAAACACACACGAGCACAGCACACACAGAGCTCACCTCCCATTGCTTATTCCTTTCCCCACTGGCAGGATTGCGGGTTTGAGTCTGATCCTTCGAAGAAGCCATACATGCAAGAGCTGTGGCGACGATGGGACGCCTACAACGGCTTTCGCTTGCCAGGTGCATGCATGGCACGTGGCGTGTGTGATGGCAGCAGTGTACACGGTGGTTGCAGCGAGGGAGGGGAGGGCGTGTGGTATTGGTGTTGCTTAACGTGAGATTGATTGGTGCGGTGCCCCATTGACACGTCTTCCTTGTGCATGTCACGCGTTGACAGAAGTGGTGTGCGACCTTGGCGCCGGCAAGATGAAGGAGTTCAAGGACACGCTGGAAGCGGGGAACCTCTCCAAGAACGGGCGCAGGTAGGCGGGCGATGAAAGCGCAAGGGCAGGGGAACTTGGAGTAGTGACGGTTGTGTTGGTGTTGTTGTTGGCGCAGTACTTGTTTCCGTTGACTACGAGTGCTCTGTTTTTTGACACACTCACTCACACGCACACGCATGCACGTGTGACTGTGGGTGCAGGTATCTGCGCGAGGAGAGGGAGCGAAGAATGAACCGCGTACAGAAGCGAAACAGCAGGAAGCGCCTGGACACCACCAGCACGTGCGTTGGCCTCTCTGGGGTCTTGGGGGTGTTGTGTGTTGTGGCAGTGGACTGAGGGAGGCGCAGAGGATAGTCGGTGTTGTGTTGCCTGGCCGCAGGTTGAATCGATGGCACTCACATGTGTGTGCGTGTGCGTGTGATTGTGATTGTATGTGCGTGCAGAGGCAAGAAATCGCGCCCGCGCAGTCAGCGGCCCAGCGCAAACACGAGCAACCCGATGGGTGCCATGGTGCGTGTGGTGGTGGTGGTGGTGGTGGTGGTGGAGGAGGAAGAGATATCTCGGGACTTGTAAAGGCTTTACTTTGACTGTGAATGCTGCACTTTTTTCTGATGTACATGTGCAGCTTGTGTGCTTACATACTTGTGTTCTTACACACACACACACACACACACACACACACACACACACACACACACACACACACGCACACGCACGCACGCGCGCGCACACACACACACACATTGCCATGATGCAGGTTGGTCCTGATCGGACGCGTACGATGCCGCCAAACCTGATGCAGCTGTTCATGATGCCACCACCGGCTGGCAGCGGACAGCCGCAGTCAGACATGACAAAGCAACTCCTCGCCGCAGGTGTGTGCGTGCGTGCGTGCGTGTGTGCGTGTGTAAAGGGAATTGGGGGAGTGCGCACGCGTGCGAGAGTGCGTATCGAAAAATGAATGAGGCATGTGTGTCTGTGTGTTGACGCTCGGCCTTTTCTTTAAGTTCCACCTTTCCACTTCTTGTTACCATTTGTCCATGCTCACCACCACCACCACCACCTCCTCCCTCGTCATCCTCTGGCCCACGCAAATTGCACCCCAATCGGCGTTGCCTGCAGGGTACCAATCCACGCCGCTGTCGAGTGCACAGGCGCAGATGATGGGGCTGCCTCTGCTCTCCCCTCAGACTACCGCCGTCACACATCATCAACAACAACAACAACAACAACAACAACAACAACAACAACCGTCCGCCACAACCACGACCCCCACCCACAACAGCGCAGCCACATCAACCACGGTTCGTGTTGTTGAGTGTCGCGTGCTGTGGATGATGTGCGCTTGGTTGTTGGACACTCAACCGCACGCCACGCTCACGTTGTGCCTTTATTGTGCGTGCGTGCGTGCGTGCGTTTCTCTCACACACTCTTATTCAAACGCATTTACTCTCACACACTCTCATTCTCATTCTCACACATTCACCCACCATGTCGCCCCCCCCCCCTCTCTCTCTGTGCAGAACGCAACTCCACCTGCTGTCGTTCGCAGTTCTGTTTCAACCGCCACCACCGCGCTCGGTGTATCCCCACTTGCCAAAGAGTACGTCCACTGAATGTCTGCAATGTCGCAGGCGCGCACGTCTTCAGGCGTGCTCACGGTGTCATGTCCTTCAGGTTGCTTGCAAGCATGGATATTTGAACTTACCTTTCCTGGAACTCTGCACCTGTGTGTGTGTGTGTGTGTGTGTCATGCGCTCTTCATCGGACGTGAACTTGCAGGGAGGAGACAAAACAACAACAGTGAGTTTTTGATGCATTGCATGCATCTGTCAACCGTCTTTCAACGCACGTGCCGCACATGATGTGTGTCACCGTTCCCGCGATCTTCTTGCGAAGCTGTCGACTCACAACCACCACGGCAACCACCACCTCCACCACCACTGCTGTGCTGCTGCGATCGTAGGTCGACCTCTACCGCACCAACGGATCGAGGCCTTGGCTCCTCATCGTCTCTCTCCGCCACCACATCCACCAACGGCAGCGGACACCTGGCCACCACCAACAACAACAACAACAACACCAACAACAACAACAACAACACCAACAACAACACTTCCCCAGCTGCTGCGGCAGCGACTGCAAACGGAAACGGTCACACCAGCGCGGATCCAACGAGCGCGCACGCGACACTGATGCACGGCATCAGCCCATCGGTGCGTTGTTTGTTTGCTTGGTTGGTTGGTTTATTGTAGACGTGGTGCTCAAAGGAGATGGACGAGTGCACGTGTGGTTGCCTGCAGGCAAAAGAGTGGTGGTTCTCTGCTTGTTGCTGACCGCTGTTGCTTCTCTTCGTATTGGGCTGCGCTTGTTCCAGGTTGCCAACCACCTCCGCCTCATTTATCAGCACATGCAAGGAGGGGTGAGTGGTGCTCTGCATGTGCGCGTGTGCCTGTGTGTGTGTGCGCGTGTGTGTGTGTGTGCCTGTGTGCCTGTGTGTGTGTGTGTGTGCGCGCGCTGCCAACGACAGCAATAGTTGTCAATCGAAGCCTTCGCTTCGAATGTGTCGCTCATCGCACCACTTTCGTGCATGCATGCAATCCCCATGGGTGTTCTTTGTGTCTGCAGCAGCAGAATGCACCGCAGCCGGCACCGCAACAGGCGCAGAACTTGGCCGTTGTTGCCTCGTTGCTCGCACAGATGCAAGGCATGGGTGCCGGGCAGGCCTACGGGCCGACACAAACACACGGTTCGGTGACTGGGACAACGGCTGCTGCTTCCGCATCTGCATCGGCAGCAACAGTATCAGATAGCCAAACAGCGGCGGCACATGGACGTGAAGCAATGGAGGCAGGGCAACAGCAGGGCGAGCGGGCACAGTCGAATGTGCCCTGGCAGATGTCGCACTCACAGGCATCCTCGATGCTTGCACGCATTGGAGAGCAATACCGCAAGCAGGACAGGCCGGTGGTGGGAGAGGAAGATGGTGCGCAGTCACGCAAGCAGTCGTTCTTTGCTGGTGACGGCAGAGACAGGGATGAAACAGCAGGTGAGTCAACTAAAGACGCGAAGCAAAACTTGTTTCTTGGTGGTGGTGGAGGACGTATTTTGTCGCCTTCGCATTGCTCATGTTCACATTATTGTGTGTTGTGTTTGCTTGTTGGATGGACAGGATCTACGCTTCCTCCTCCACCACCGCAACCACATGGTAAATACCACACATGCCATGCGCTGCTGATGTCTGATGTGGTGAGATGCAGCCGTTACAAAACCGCAACTGTACACACACACACTCACTCACTCACTCGCTCACGCACACACACACACACACACACTCACTCTCACACACTCACTCACACACACACTCACTCACTCACTCACTCACTCACTCACTCACTCACTCACTCACTCACGCACGCACGCGTATGTGTTGACCCACCACACCAGCAGGGTTCCAGCCACCGTCGCTGGCGTCTGCGCTCAACATGACCGGGCCGTCACCGCTTCGCCCCCCGGATGCAAACGCACACGCCCAGTGCATGCAATTTCTTCAGCAGGTGCGTGCGTGTATGTGCACGCACTCCTTTGTCTGTTTGTCTGTGCGTGACTTGAAGGCAGCCGTGGTCATCACGCTCTTCACGACTGCATCCCCTCCCGTACAACTTGTCTTTGTCCTCCGTTCCTCACCCCGGATCACCACTGGCGCACATGTGTCATTGTTGCTGTCGTCATTACTATCAGGCGTGGGACAGCGGCCAGTTGCAGGCGCCGCCAACGCCAAACGTAACCAATGACTCATCATCATCACCACAGCAGCAGCAACAAGAAGGCGACGACGCTCCCAAGTCTCCGCCGAAGACATCAAATGCACAAGGTGCGCGACGTGTTGTTTGTGTGCGTGTGTGAGGGGGGGGGTGAAAGTGTAGGTATGCTATGCAACTGCGCTGCGGGCTTCGAGTGCTCACAACGTGTGTGCTCTTGGCTGCAGATCAAGCGCGCCTTCCCGCTGCTTTCTTCCCAGAGATGTTCTCGCCGCTCAAGGTAGGCGCGTGTCTGTGTGTAATGTATTGTGTGTATTGTGTAATGTGTTGTGTGGTGCGGTGTAGTTTGCGGTGTTGCGCAGTGCTCGCTTCTGGTCGTGCCTTTGTTTTGCTCGTGCTCGTCTGCATATCCATCCACACTCACGCACACGTACACACGCACGAACACAGACTGGAAGTCTCCCTGCCATCAACCTCAACTCACCCACCGCGTTTGAGGCATTTGCCACGCCTGATTTGGTAAGTAACGCCCGCCATTCAGTACATTTGCAATTGGGATGAGCTTTCACATGCTCGGACCTGCACAGCACGAGCTACAATTCTGCTATACTTATTTTTATTTTATGTTCTGTCAAAGCATCGATCGCACCTGTGTTGACATGCATGCACGTGCTTTTCCTTTCATCATCCCTCCGCCACCGCCTCTCTCACACACACACGCACACACGCACACCCCGCTTGCTGACATAATCGTGTGTCTGCAGTCTTCGTTTCATCCTCCGTTCAGCCCGCTCGCCGGCACCAGCGCGCAGACCGGCAGCGTGACGCCACAGAAGCAGCTGCGCTCCCCAAGCGGCGATGGCACGGGTCACCCCTCCATCCTGCTCGCGTCACCCCAGTTCTTGATTGGCCAGCCATCGCCTTTCACAAACTACCTCTACTCCCCGCTCGGATTTTCCTCCTTTTCCCCGCGCCGCTTCAGCCGTGAGTATCTTCGTGTGTGTGTGTGTGTGTGTGTGCGTGCGTGCGTGTGCGTGCGTGTGCGTGCGTGCGTGCGTGCGTGCGTGCGTGCGTGCGTGCGTGTCCATGACGCAAGCAAGAAGCGCTCTCACAGCTCATCTCTTCCTTCCCCCACCCCTTCACATTCCCCTATCATCTCGTTTGTTCCCTCTCCGTGCATCAGTGGACGAGGCCGCTGCTGCGGCCTCATCATCGTCGTCCGCCCTGCGCAGTCAACAGCAACAGCAGCAGCAGCAGCAGCAGTCCAGTGCATCGTCTGATGTCCCGAGTGGCGGTGAGCTTCATCTCCAGCCGGCGCCATCGCCGTACGGGGCGCCGGGCAGACGCACACGCACGCGCAAGGCCCGCAACCTCACCCTCCCAGGCAGCTCGCTCGGTACGTCGCGCGTGGACGACACAGACCTGCTTGCAGCGACGGAAACCGTGATCCGCACAGACGCGCCATCGGAGGGCAGCGTGGATGGCAGCAGCGGCGGCCACAGCAAGGGCGGTGCACGCGGCAACAAGCGCCGTGGCGGTGCTGGTCGTGGTGGCAGTGGCCGTGGCGGTGGCGGCAAGCGACGCGGTGGCGGCAGTGGTGGTGCAACGAAGCGCGCCAAGCAGAAGAAGTGATGGGGTGGGGGGGGCACGTTGTTGTTGTTGTTGTTGTGGTGGTGGTGGTGGTGGTGGTGGGAAAATGATTAGACAGATACCTTCTCTTCTTGGTTTGTGCGTGTGTTGGACTACACTGCTGCTGTCTGCGTTTTGTGGGTTGGTCGGTTGATTGATTGATGGTTCGTGTGGTAGTGTGGTGTGATGCTGTGATGGGTGATGCGACTGCGCTGTTTTCTTTCCTCTCTCCTTTTTTTTCCTTCCTTGTGTTACGACTGCACCTTCCGCGCGCTGTGGTGTTTGGCCATGATTGTTTGCTTGCTGCCTGCGTTTTGCCGCTTGGTTTTGTGTGAATGGGCTAAGTGTATTGAAGATCACGATCGATGACTGGAGTGAAGGCGACATGGCGTTGTGGTGGATTGAAATGAACTGCGAGCGTGAATGAATTGAGGGTCAATTGCGTGTGTGTGTGTGAGAGAGAGAGAGAGAGAGCTGGGGAGAGCAAACAGGCGCATGCGGGCTTAGGAGTCGAGGTCGAGGCAGGAAGGGACTAAACATAAAGACATGAATGAACACGAAGGCGGGCGGGAAGGAGAGGTAGCAGTGACCGTGAAGAGACAAAGGTGGGAGGGGTGGGCAGAGTCGACAGACTGATAGTCAAGCAATTGAGGCAAGACGGGAACACAGGTACGACTGATACAGGAGCATGACACGAGTGCACGAGCTGAAACAGAGCACAAGTACAAACAAATGACACATCTCAAGTACATTGGACGGATGGTTCCACAGTGCAACCAACAAGTGAGGAGGGGTGAATGACATGTCCAGAAAAGAACAAACACCATTTCGGGCAGATTCGGTGAAAGACATCATCAGATTGGGCAACAAACACAAAAGGCACAGGGGTGCAGGGGAA
This sequence comes from Salpingoeca rosetta, assembly GCF_000188695.1. NCBI lineage: Eukaryota > Choanoflagellata > Craspedida > Salpingoecidae > Salpingoeca > Salpingoeca rosetta. The sequence goes on along the minus strand of NW_004754896.1, from coordinate 234,201 downwards.
CGCAAGGATGGGAAGGGTGCGACGAAGTTCACTTCAAGACTTCAGGCCAAGCATGCGCTTGACTTGAGCGTGGGCGTCGCGGCGAATGCTTTGTTTTTCTGGGTTGCCTTGGATACCGTTGAGCTCTGTGAGACAGTTGTACCGCGATGTGTGACGGAAATGAGATGAATATGAACGTATCCAGGTTACAGGGCGGATAATATGAAATGCTGCTGTAGCGTGAATCAAGAGCAAATCGATGCAGAGATCCTCACGGCGTTCGCGATGATCCAGTGTGTAGAAGGCGTCAGTCCTGTGCCTGCCGCGGTGGTCCAGGGGGAGGGCATACACAAAGCCATGGTCTTTGAGAAGCTTCCTATTGGAGACAACGAGAAACCTGTTTGGTGTGACACTCGCAAGGCGGCGCTCGTCATCTCTCACAATCCGCCACGCTGGGGCGGCTGTGTCTCCACTCGAGGCAACATATTGTTTTATGATTCTTCGAAATGCAGCCATCTTCTCGGGGCGGATCGTTCGTGCAAGCGCGTCGGCATGACGGGAAGGCTGGAGTGTGGCCGAGCGAATGTGAACAGCTTGGAGGTACGACGTAAATTCAAACCCGTCATTGCCGTCAACAAGAAGAGACGGCAGTGGCGTGGGAGGAACGCGAGTAGTTGCCAGCGTCACCACCCCGCGACCACCGGAAAGGGTTGAGAGTGGTGCTGCATATCGAAATGTTTGATGCGCATGATGTGCTTTAGCCTCACGACCCTTGGTGTTGTCATGTCGACCATCCCAGTCAGCTATAACTGCCCTCACTACAACCAAGTCGAGAAGCAGGCGGTTGTATGAAGAAGATGACGAGAAGCGGCAACAGTCATTTGTCTCACAGAAGAGGCATAATGGAAGCTTGATGCAAACAAGAGCACACAAGCGGCACCTGTACCTTGATCGCTGGTTTCACTCATAGCGGCTCGTGGTAGCAAGAGGTTGGTCACCGATGGGCGTTTTGGTCGTCGCAGCACGAATGACAGGCGAGGCGGCACGCTAGCAGTGACTCCACTGGCCGATACTAGATTGATTGTATTGATTGATTGAGTCTGCCCTACCTTGCTTGCCTGTTGATTGTGCTGTTTGTAAAGAGAGGGTTGCGTGTTTATGGTGCAGGTTATTCGTGGTGTTGATCGTTGTGTGTCTGTGTGGTCACACACAGACGACAGAAAGGCCGATACGAGTTTTCGCTTTCGAGTTGTGCTGTTGTGGCTTGTGTATGCTTGCACTGTGTCTGTTCAGGGCAAGGACAGGCTGCTTGTTGACAAGCTCACAAACAACAAGCTGACACACACACGCACACAGACACACGCACACAGACACACGCACAAACACACACACCGCTCAGGACGGCTTCTGCAACCTTCGGGTGGGAAACACTTCCAGCACTTTTTTTTCTCGAACCTTTGTAGTTGGGTTGCGAAGGTCCGAAATCTTCCATCGTCAGCTGTGACATGTGAATGGCTACTTGGGAACACGAAACAATGCCAGCTCTACTGTGCAATGCCGTCCATGTCACAGCTTTCAAAAGATAACTTCCATATCCACCCTTCCTTGCCCACATGCACTTAGAGCTTGTTTTCCCCCTCTGTGGTTGCCCGGGTATCAAAGCGATGTTCTCAAGCAGGAGGTGTCGAGGCAGAATTTGGCCACGGTGACGAAGTCGGAATTGGCTCACTCCTTTTTTGATACCTGATGACATCTGTTCCAAACTGGGAAAGTGACGGATTCTCACCGCGCGGCATGAGCTGTTGCTTGCGTCAAACACGGTAGAAATAATTGCAGGAAGAGCAAAACCTTTGCACGTAACGGATTCTTAGGACCACTTCTTTCCACGCCAGGGCTGTGGTGTGGTTGCGTGTCTCTGTGCCGTCGCTTCATTTCCTCATCTGCGCTCTGCATCCACAATCAACAGTGGCAAGTGCAAACGTCAAGACCAAGCTACAACGACCACTCACCCGCCTTTACCCCTTGCTACCATTTGCTTGTCGCGGCGAACAAACACGCAACGCGCGACAATCATGAGCGACCTCATCATGGCAATGCGCCAAGATGGCGAACAGCACGCCATCAGCGGACACGCCACACATTCCGTCCCAACCAAACTGGGGAGGACCAACAACAAGCGCCTACCACAGAGCGATTCTGCCAGTTCTAAGAAAAGCAAAGGTGTGTGTGTGTGTGTGTGTCATCTGGTTACTTTCTTGAGAATGTGGTTTGTGCTGGCATTTCATCTATGAATGTCGGACGTCGCATATTTCATATGAGATCACGATTTGGTGCCGTAGTTCTCATGTGAAAGGCATGACTGCTTTGTGTGTGTATGTGCGTGTGTGCACATGCCTGTGTGATTGCTTGGTTGTTGAACAGGTGAAGTATCACAAGATGCCATTTCTCACCGTGAACTTGACATGGCGACACCAGCAGAGACAGTTGACCTCAAGCCTGACGAAGAGGGGGCTGGTGAGTTCAAGCGCTTGTTTGTATGTGTGTGCGTGTGCGAGTAGTCCAGCTTGTCTGGCTTTGAATTGGATTGTCCCCATTTATCTCATTCCACCTCTTGTTTCATCGCTTGTTCCGGTGCCGATGTTGTCGTGCAATTGCAGAAGACGAGGCCTCGACCCTGAATGAGCTCCTCAAGCTCATCGATGAGTATGACGACAGAGACGCTTTGCACAGCTTCTTCGAGCGTCTGGAACAAGAGGAACACGACAGAGTGCGAGGTGTTGCAGTTCCCACATTGCACGCCGAATTCAGCAAGCTGATCTGCGACCCTGAAGCGTCGGACAAGCGCATCAGCGTTATCTTGTCCATCGCGGCGCGCATTCACGTCGAAGCGGAGGCCCGCCGCCCTGAGAGGAAGCAGGATTAGTCGCCGCAATACAGCCTCATCCTCCCTGACTGCGCCACTGTGGCATCCGTGTGCATCTCAAAACAGCAAAGCACGACTGCGGCAACCGCCAACGTTTCAAGGCCGTCCTCACCAGCAACATCCCCCCTTTCCAAACACAACCTTGTGTGGGATCTTCGTTGATGACTGCTGAAAGTCTGTTCTGTTCAGGCGTTCCACCTCAGCGTCGTTGTCGTTTGTGTCGCGTACGTGTGCTTCGTTTTCGCCATTCAAATCACAAACAAAACGTACAACTCAAACAAATACATGAATGAAGAAGAAAGACAAGACACAGCAAGTACGAGACAAGATGAAGCAGCATGTGACACCTCTCTTTCTCATCTTCCTCCGAGGTCATTCCTCTTCAGGCAGCATGCTGATGCTGCTGCTGCTGATGATGATGATAGCGATAGTGGTATCTTGTGTAATGGTGGTGTATGAACAGCTGAAGTAGCTTCGTTGCAAGCAAGCACGCCAGAGAGCGCACTTGGCAAAGTATGAACAGACAGAACAGAAAGACAGGAAAAAAATGAAGCCTGCAAAGAAAGCATCAAAAAAGGAAGGACAGGAAACAACGACGAGAAGAACAAAGACCGAGAACCTGGTGCACGAGTGTGCTTTGTTCATTCTCAAGACCACGCGTGGGACTTTCGTCGTCGTGCAGATGCTGCAATGAAGAAGTCAACATCATGTGAAGTGGGCGCGTGTGAGGGTTTGTGTGTGTGTGTGTGTGTGTGTGTGTGTGTGTGTGTGTGTGTGTGTGTGTGTGTGTGTGTGTGTGTGTTGTTGTGTACTAACATGCCGGGCAACACCCTTGAACGGACCTGATTGTGGACGATGTGCCTTGACCAAAATCTGCTATTATTCTACCCGCGGCATCCTAGAATAGCTTTTGATACGGTGAACGTTTAGGATACCAGCAATTGGACGTCGACAGGTAATGGGCTGTTGGACAGATCTTGTGGTACCTCGCAGTGTAGTGTGTGTGTGTGTGTGTGTGTGTGTGTGTGTGTGTGTGTGTGTGTGTGTGTGTGTGTGTGTGTGTGTGCGTTTTGTTGTCAAATCATCCTTCCTACCTCTCCCAGCTACGATCGATCTCAAAAAGCAAACGCATCATCACGCATCATGCACCGACTCCCAGTTTGACTCACGCAAGCGCCGTCGTCTGCCGCTTGCCGGACGGTCCGGCTGTCAACGGAATCATGGCGATGATGTGGTGTGAGCGCAGCGCGTCACCACAGCAGCACCACACAAGTGTCATAACACTGCAAGATGTTGTCTTCACACACACACACACACACACACACACACACCCACACACCAACACACAGTCACAACATTCCTTTGCTCGTCACCTCGTTTGCAAGCGCCTGCAGTGTGGATGCGCACTCCTGAAAGTTCTTGTTGATTGCATAATGCAAGGGTGTCATGCCCGAAATGTCGCGAAACTGGAGCTTTGCACCGCGTCGCACGAGCACCTTGCACACATCAGGTCGATTGCACACCGCAGCCCTGCACTCACGTGGTGTGTGTGTGTGTGTGTGTGTGTGTGTGTGTGTGTGTGTGTGTGTGTGTGTGTGTGTGTGGGAGAGGGTTGGGGGGGGGGGAAGGACGTGGTGACTCAACAAGCTTTCGCGAATGGCAACAACCACCAATTGCCAACAACAACAACAACAACCTTCCAAGCACACCCGTTGTCCTTCCCTTCTCCAACCACCACGACTACCGCCATCATCTACTCACCAGTGGAGGGGCGTGGTCATGCGGACGTCTGTGCAGTTGACGTCAATGTTTGTGCACGAGAGCAGCGTGGTGATGACCTCGAGTGAGCTCTGTGCCGAGATGGCGAGATGCAGGGCCGTTCGGCCCCGGTGGTCGCGTATATTGACGGCGTTCTCGGGCGATTCCAGCAGCGAGCGCACACACCGCGGGCTGTCGTTCGACACAGCATAGTGGATGGGGGTGCGCCCTGCGTATTCGTATGTGTGTTTGCGTGCGTGCGTGTGTGTGAACGTTTGTGAGGGAGAGTGTGAGAGAGTGCGTGTGTGTGTGTGTGTGTGTGTGTGAGTGCGTGTGTGTGTAAACGTGTGAGTGTGAGAGAGTGCGTGTGAGTATGTGCATGAGTGAGTGAGTGTGTGTGTGTGTGTGTGTCGTGAAGGCGGCGACATGAGCGATCGGATGATAGCATCCACACATGCCATCGTATTCAAGACGCGAAAGCAGCAGCAATCGCAGTCCACAAACAAACAGACACAGCAAAGCAAACAAAGCAAACTTAACGAAGCAAGCAACGCAAACCATAAAACCACACAACTCCCAGCGCACCTTCTGTGTCTGGTATCCTGACACTGGCGCCAGCCTTGACGAGGTGTGCCGTGTGGTCGCTGTGCTGGCAGAGCACTGCCCAGTGCAGCGCCGTCACGTGCTCGTCGTCCTGGTGGTTCAGCACCTCGGGCGTGCAATACTGATGGTGATGGTGATGATTTTTTGGGACGGGAGGGGGGTGGTGTGTGGGTGTGATGGTGTACGTGAGGTTTAAGGGGAAGTTCTTGTTGAGGTGCAGAGCAAACGGATTGCAAAACGCTGAATATTAGGGAGTACAGCACTGTCGCTCGCACACACACAGACACAGACACACAGACACAGACACAGACACAGACACACACATACACAGACACACACGTACACACGCACACACATAGCCGCACACGCACACACACACATAGACGCACACACACACGCCACAGTACCTTGAGCAAGATATCGAGGCTGCGTGTACTCTCGTGTTTGCAGCTCCAGTGTACGGCTGTGCGGCCCTCGGGGTCAGAGAGCATCACTGCCGTGGGGGCAGCGCGAAGCAGCAGCCGCAGCACCTGTCAAGTGGTGGTGGTGGTGGTCGAGGTGATGAACGAGATGCAAAGGAATGGACGCACGGGTTTTGTTGTGTCATGTCATGATCTTATGCACACAGGTGCACACACGCAGAGTTGAACCCTTCGCTCTGTCCCTACCCCACACCATGACCCAAACAGCGGTCATCACCAAATCATCATCCTCGCCATCACCTCGTGGTGGCCGTAGTACGCTGCCCACAGCACGGGCGAGCGGCCGTTTGTGTCTGTCAACATCACATCTGCACCGGCACGAAGCAGCATCTCAACAGCTTTGATCTGAAGCCCCGATGGTGAAGGGACATGGGATGGAAGAGGGTTGATCAAGGGAATGAGTACGCACGTGAGCCGCACAGTACCGTCAGCGCTGCGGTGGTGCAGATAGCACGCATGCACACAAGACAACATACACACAGGAGGGAAAATACACACGCATGCACACAAGACAATATACACACAAGACGGAGACACACACGCATGCACACACGAACACACACACGCATGCACGCACAAGAGCATATACACACACACACACAAACACACACACAAGCACATACAAGAGCACACCCAGAGCACGCACCTTGTTGGCGATTGACGCGTACATGAGCGGTGACCGACCCAGGGCATCCAAGCTGTCAACAGGAATGGTCTGATGGTGATGGGAGACGTGACAAGTGAAGGCATTATTAAGACAATGAGTACGCGGCAGAGGGAAAGGGTGCGAGGGAAAAGCACAATGGAACGGCAGTGAGCGAATCACGCGTCACGTCCATCACACACACACACACACACAGCACCATCAGCATAATCAACACCACCATCACACACACACACACAGGCAGAGAGGCAGAGAGACAGACAGAGAGACGGACAGAGAGACGGACACACACACACACACACTCATGCACATACTCACACGCTCTCTCTCTCACACACACTCATGCACATACTCACACGCTCTCTCTCTCACACACACACACACAGACCACCACCACCACCACCATTGCGTCACCTGCAGGAACTGCTTGAGGGCAATCTTGTCGCCCTGCCCCGCTGCTCTGTGCAGCAGCGATGCGCCATTGTCGTCTGTCGTCGCGTCGTCGAACATGAAACCGGCACTTCGCACCATGCTCGCCGACATCACCGTCTCGCTCGCGCCCTGTGGCGCGATGGAGGTAAGGTGAGGTGGTGTGCACGGGCGTTGGTGAATGTGAGTGAGTGCGTGAGTGAGTGAGTGAGTATGTGTGTGTGAGTGAGTGAGTGAGTGAGTGAGTGAGTGAGTGAGTGAGTGAGTGAGTGAGTGAGTGAGTGAGTGAGTGAGTGAGTGAGTATGTGTGTGTTAGTGTGCGCGCAATTGTAACCAAACACAAGAATGCAAACATTTGGACGCACCTCATCTGGCTGCGTGTCATCATCCTGTTGACAAACAGAGGGAGAGAGAGATGAAGTTCGAAACAGATGTTAAGTGAGGTGTTGGAGCTGTGCAGAGCAAAGGCATCTCCATGCAAGCAAGCAGGGGAAACCCCCCACCCATCCACCCACACCCACCCACCCACACACACACACACACACACACACACACACACACACACACACACACACACACACACACACACACACACACACACACACACACACACACACACACACTCAAACACTCATACTCTCACACACTCATACTCTCAGCGACGATGATGGTGATGGCGGTGGTGATGTGAGATGTGAGATGGGTAACAAGCGAGCACCGCACAATGTAAACGCACGCACACACCACCCCCTCCCCCCCCCCACACACATCAACGCACGATGGTGTTCGGCTGCTTGCTGGTGGTGACGGTCGCTGCTGCTGCTCCTGCACATGCGCGGGTGTCGGCGGTGACAACACCTGATGCTCCTCAAGGCCTGACGTGGGGAGGGCGAGAGAATTGGGAGGGGGTTGTTTGTATGTGTGCATATTTGCACAATGTGTGGAGGGAGGTGATGTTGATTGGTGTGGATGGCAACAAAGTGGTGTGAGTCAACAAAGAAAGTTGAATCACACACGAGGCGAGCGCGCGCAAGTGCGCGTGCATGTGTGTGTGTGTGTGTGTGTGTGTGTGCGTGTGTGTGCGTGTGTGTGTGTGTGTGTGTACGTGCGTGTGTGTGTGTGTACGTCAGCGCAGATTGTGCACACTTTGCATTACCACCACCGCCGACAACACTACACCACCACAACACCACCACCACCACCACCGCCATCACGATTGGTGCCCACCGCGTTGTTGGAGCGTGGATCGCGGGCGGGCGGCGGTTTGGCCGCTGTCAAACGCAGTGAACTGGCGATTATGGACGGGCAACGATGAGATGCAGGGACGAGGTGGAGGGCCATGGAAGCGAGAACAAGATGAAGGGCAATGAATGTGAGAGTAGGTATGCAGTGGAGTACGAGACAACGCAGGAGCAGTGTGCACGCACGCACCCGTGAGCACAAATCAGCGCACATGCGCACATACACACGCATGTACGCACCTGGTATAAGTCCTGCGCTCCAACACGGAATTCTTGCACCTGATCATTAGTATCACACACACGAAGAAATGAGCGCGAAAACCAGCAGCAAACAACAGCAGCAGGTGAAATAAAAACAAAAGCAACCCAGGAAGACACAACACTGCACCACCAGCATCAACACCACCTCAGCACACCACGATCAAGCACCAATCAACCACTCACGTTGTGTTGAAGACTGCGCACCAACCCCAGCTGTAGGAACTTTGCACCAATGCCCTGATATGATACGCACAGTGGGAGAATTCGTGAGCGTTGTAGTCCATGCAAAGGCTTGCTCTGTACCGCCCACAAGTACATACACACACACACACACACACACAAGCACACGCACACACACACACACACACACACACACGAAACACGCACCTGGGCCTTGTCGAGCGAGTCGATGCCTTCCATATTGGCCATGAACCAGCCGGCCGCAGCCTCGCCCGTGAACACATGCCGGTGCAGACGATGGTTGAGTGTCAGCGGCTGTGTTGGGATGCCCGTGTTGGGGTCCCGCAGTGCGCGCATGTACACCTGCAGCGACTGCAGCGGTTGTGTATCGTCGTCGTCCTGGTGGCGGTGAAGAGCAATGGCAGTGAGTGAGTGCGTGTGAGTGAGTGAGTGAGTGAGTGAATGAGTGAATGAGTGAATGAGAGTGTGTGTGAGTGAGAGAGTGAGTGTATGTGAGTGTGTGTGAGTGAGTTTGTGTGCACTCATGCATGTTTCACCCCGATGCTTCGCTCTGTCGCACTCACGCACACACAGACACACACACTCACGCACGCACACACACAACGGAGCAACATCATCTTTGCATTCGCCACTCTACTCTCTCATCAACTCACCGGCACATCTGCGTCTGTCACGACGACGTCCGATGCCGACAGCCCACTGGTGAACGCAACACGAACGCAAGCGACGGGTGAGGACAGCTGACGCAAATGCCACACACACACACACACACACACACACACACACACACACACACACAGAGACAAACAGACAGACAGACACACACACACACACACACAGACAAACACAGACACACACCTGTGTTCCGCTGAGAGTGGTGACGTTCTGCGTGGAGATGATGGCGATGGATGCTGCTGCTGCTGCTGCTGCTGCTGTCGCAACCCTCCACCACCGCTGACAGCACCACCGCCGTGAGCCTGTTCCGTGTGCACCATGCTGTGTGCGCGGCGTTTGCCTGCAGGCACGGCGAGCGTTTCGCGCTCCTTGTCCACGTGTCGCTGCCTCGCCTCCTCCCCGTGTCCGCCTGAGCGTGCGCGCCCACTCGTCGGACGAATGGGCCGATCAAATCGCCTGTGCAGCAGCCCTTGCATCGCCTGCTGACGCTGCTGTTGGTGCTGCTGCTGCTGTTGGTGCTGTTGACGCTGTTGGTGGCGCTGTTGTTGTTGGTGCTCGTCGTTGGTGCTGTCAGCACTTTCATCTCCAACACCACCGCCACCATCACCATTGACACCACCGCCAT
>NW_004754896.1:204360-219360 GCF_000188695.1 Salpingoeca rosetta | reverse complement strand
TGGCGGTTGGTGGTGGTGGTGGTGGCGGTTGATGAGAATGAAGAGGTGGTGATAAAGTGATACCATCGAAAGATACAGTGTAACTGCACGCTGTACACACACACACACACACACGCACGCACACACACATACACACACACAGAACATACACACACACACCCTTACACACACAGAAAACATGCACACACGCGTCACACCTCGCGTCCTTCGATGGTGTGCGTTTTGCCGGTGCCGGTCTGTCCATATGCGATGATGGAGCCGTTGTACCCCTCCAGCACGGACAGCACCACGGGCTTGATGGCAGATGTGTACAGTGCCTCCTGCGTTGACGACGGCGTGTAGATGCGATCAAACACAAATCGGTGCGTCTTGTTTAGTCCAAACTCCGCGGGGCGGTCAATCAGCACCATCTGTCACGTTGGAGTGGGGAGTTGGGCGTGAGCACTCAATACAAGTGGTACTTGCGCGTTTGCGTCTTTGTGTGTGTGTGTGTCTTTGTATTTGTGTGTGTGTGTGTGTGTGTGTATCTTTGTGTGACGTAGATACACACACACACACACACACACACACACAAAGATACACACACACACGCACACAAAGATACACAGACACACAAGGTGAAGAGGAACGAAGTTGTTCTCGATTCAACGCACACTGACGAGACCCATCCATCTACGCCTCTTCCAACCAACCTGATCGTTCTTGATGGTGAGGCACTCTGGCTTCCCTTCTTCACGCTCGATGATGGGGCGCACGCGCACCACCACCTGCATCGCCGCCAACGGTCATCGTGAATCGAGGACAATGCCGAGCAGGCAAAGATGAACGAGGCAAGCGCAACCACAGTGTGTCACGCACACACACACACACACACACACACACACACACACACACACACACACACACACACACCACACACACACACACACACACACACACACACACACACACACAAGCGTGCCGCACACGCACGCACCTTGAAGTTCTTTGTCTTGGAGTTGTCATCGTCTTCGTTGTCAAACAGGGAGTCTGTCAGCTCCAATTTCACCGCTGCACATGTGTTGTGTGTGTGTGTGTGTATGTGTGAGTATGTGCCGTGAGTGGGAGTTGCATGCATACTTGGCACTGCACACACAGACACTGAGTCGCACACACGCACATTCACACACACGCACACACACACACATACACACAAGCACACACACACACGCACACACATACACACAAACGCACACACACACGCGCGCGCACGCACGCACACACGCACTTACCTCCGCGTGATGGAGCAGCAAACGCAGGTGGCCGCGTGCCAGCCATAGTGCCGCCCCTGCTCAAGGCACACGCCACTCACGCGCACGCACACACGCACACACGCAGCCGTTGCGTGCTCCCTCTCTCTCTCTCTCTCTCTCTCTCTCTGACCGCTCTCTGTCTCTTTCTCCTGCTTGTGTCCTTGTCCACACACACTCTCTGGCTGGTGGTGGCGTGCTTCTCTTCGCACGTCCTCAACCTCTCCTTCCTTCCTCCACACCTCTTCTGCTTTCGTATCGGCTGTTGTTTGTGTGTCGTCTTCCCAACAACATCAAAAACTGCCGCCAAATTCAAATGGTGTGTTCGTGTGGTTTGTTTGCCTTGCCCAAACGCTTTGCAAGCTTGCAGAAGACACCTTTCCTCTCTTCCCTTCCACGCCTTCACCCTCTCCCCCCCCTTCTCCTTCCCTCACCTCTCACTCACTTGTGTTTGTCGCGTCGCTTGCGCATTTCTTCTTCCCACACAAGATCTGTATTGGAGTCTTCTTGCTTGAAACAGAACAAGAGAGAACTGAACATGCACTCACGTAGTCAAGTAACGGAAGGGAGGAACGGAAGCAAAACAAAGATGGGAGGGGAAAGCCACACAATCAACAGAACACTTCAACAAGCAACCGCACGTTGTGATGTGACACGCAATCTGGAGTTCATGCCACACACACACATTTACACACACACACAAAACATCACACATCACACAAACATCACACATCACACACCCTCTCTCTCCCTGTGTTTATGAGCATGGGGGTGTTTCTGTTGTCTCAACAACAAGGCTGTAGATGGGGTTCTTGCCGTCCTTGCTGGCGATGGTGACATAGTGGTTGCCGTTCCTACCTGCCGTGGTGGTGACAACACCGCTCGTCTCGCCATTGCGAAGGCGCGTGAGGGACACCTGCTTGCCACGGCGGTTGCGAATGGACAAGTTGATGTCGCCGACGGTGCTGGGCTCAATCTCAATGGTCGCAGTCACGGTCGCGCCCTTGCACGTCTCAAGCTTGTACCAGTCCTGCTCCGTCTCGCAGGCGATGGCATAGATGGTGGTGGAGAGAGGGATGTCAGAGGCGCGACGCTTCTTGTTGTTGTTCTCGTACTGGTCGTTCTCCGGGCACGTGAGCGGTGGGAACGCGCTTGTGGTGGCCACGCTCGTTGTCGTGCTGAAGTCGCAGCCGGTGATGGTGACGGCCACCTCGTAACCGCCGCTGCCAGAGTAAGGGAACACCTCCAGATAGTAGAACCCGCCGTAGCCGCTGTCCGTGTACGCCACGAGCTCGTTGGGCGTGTCTGTTGCGCCCACGGCAACATATGTGCCGTCAGGGGAGAACAGGAAGGCGTCAAAGTCGCCCGTGCCAAACGTGATGCTGATGCTGAGGGAGCCGCCAGGACACACGCGCGTGCGGTACCAATCAGCCTCGCCAGGGCACAGGTGCGCGGAGAACGCCGTGTCGCCAAGCGGCAGCGCAGTGGCGTCCTGGAAGTGGTTGTTTGGCTCGTACTCGTCGTTGCTGCAGCCCACCTGCGTCGTGGTGGATGTTGGGAGCGGGGTGTACGTGACGGTGGTGCGCGGGCCCGGGGAGATGCTGCCGCTGATGAAATACTGGCCAGCAGAGCCATAATCGGACGTGATGACGCTGCCGTCGTACGTGCCGTCAACTTCGAGGTAGTACGTGCCTGCAGGCAACAGCGCCGTTTGGATGGTGGCCTCCGTAAAGGAGGAGGGGTTTGCGGCGTCCACCTCGCTCGACGCGCTGTCGTACAGCGTCAGCTTCACGTCCAAGTTGTTGCCGGGGGTGCGGGACAGGGCGAACCACGGCGACACAACAACGTCAATCGTGCCGTCCACAGCCAGGGTGATGGCCCACCAGTCCTTGTCGTCACGATTCAGAATGATGCCCTTGCCCTCAAAGTCCGTGTCTGTGAGGAAGCGCACAGCAGCCGCGGTGCCTGGCCGGTCGCCAGCCACATCGGCCACAAACCCGGTCTGTGCAGAGATGATGCCAATGTCATCCTCCGTGTTGGTGGCGCCATCGTACTCGCCGTTGCTCCACTGGGACCTGAAACACGCAAGACGCACACGCCCCGACACAACGTGAGCACACAGGCGGGTCTTGGTTCTCAGGTCACGAGCAAACGAGAGAAGGCGCTTCGATTCATAGCGTACATGCGCGCAAATGCAGAATGAAGCAGTTCAGCATCGACTTACAATGCCCTCGTGTAACCCGTTCCCATGAGGGGTGCCCAGCTGGTGTGTTGTGGTTGTAGTTGTGGTTGTAGTTGTGGTTGTAGTTGTGGTTGTGGTTGTAGTTGTGGTTGAGGTTGTGGTTGAGGTTGTGTTCAGGGATGGTGAGTGAATTGAATTGATCTGAAGGAGAACGAAAGGAGGTGTGATGATGCACGTAGTTCAAGCCTACACCACGTTTACAAGCATGCACGCATGCATGCAAGCAAGCACAACAAGCAAGGGCGCTATTCCTGCATACACACACCTTGTGAAGTAGTTGCCGTCAAAGCCACCGGCATATTCGTCGCCATAGTAACCGTCGTGGCTGAGTCCAAAGTTGTGCCCAATCTCGTGGCTCGTGGCCTCTGTAAAAGTGGGGGTGGGGGATGGGAGTGTGAGACGACGATGGTGGTACAGTGGTGGTTTGGAGGGATGGATGTGAACGCAAACGCAACGCAACAGATCAAAACGTTGTGCAAAGGACACAAAGACAACTACAGAGACAGACAGACACACACGCACACACATGCACACATGCACATGCGACAAGACCATTCACGCACCTGCAACGTAGTCGTTGATGCCACCGCCCAGGTTATCATAATCTGAGAAAAGGCACGCGCGATGGCGGTGAGTGAGTGAGTGAGGGAGTGAGTGAGGGAGTGAGGGAGTGAGTGAGTGAGTGAGTGAGTGAGTGAGGAAGGGATGCACAGGGATAAGGCGCACACAAACAGCTTTACAAACAGCTCGCACACACACGTGCACACGCACACATCCACAAATACACACACATACACACAACTACACAAGAATACACACACACATCCACACAAATACACGAACACGTCAAAAATACGCACACACACACACACTCACAAACGAGGGCTGGGGAGTAGTAAGGGAGGTAGCGGCTGTTGAAGACGTCGAGCACGGCAACGCCACCGGCCGTGTCATATGGCATGGGGCTGCCACCGACTTGCACGCTCTCCGTGATGAGGGCGTGGATGCTGGTGGCTGTCTGAATGTCGAATGGCTCCGTGGTTACGTCCACATCAAAGGGGGCGTAGTCCTCGGCAACACGCGCCCAGATGAGCGCAATCTGGCCCTGCTCGACGGCATTGAAGGCCAGGCCGTCGTCGGACGGGTCGTAGGGGCCCGCGGTGAACCCGCCCCAATATGAGGCGTCGGGCAGCCAGTGCCCGTCAAAGTCAAGGAAGATGACGTTGCGTGACCCTTTGCGGCTGTGGTAGATGGGCAGGCCGTTGGCGTCGTAGCGGTTTGGCGGGTGCACCTTGAGAAACCGGCGGCCACGGTGGGCGGCGGCGCTTGCCTCGCCAACGCGCGCGTCATCGTTGTTGCTGCTGCTGTCGCCACCGCCGCCCTGGTTGCCGTCGTCGACGGGCGGGATCTCAAACGTGTCCACGAAGACGAGCTCGCCGTTGGGGCCGAAGCGGATGCTCTCTGCATCTGCAACGGTGAGGTGGTGGGAGTCCATGTTGGCCATTGCGGTGTCCTTCGCCTCCGGGGAAAGAGCCTCAAGCTGGTCGTGGATGATGGGGATGTGGTGGCAGTTGGCAGACGTCATGCGCTCCACAGCAGGACCGTTGTCGTTGTTGTTGTTGTTGTTGGTGCTGGTATCATCTCCGTCGGATGGCAGGGGCGCGGCGAGCGTGGCGGGGTGTTTGCTGCCGCTCAGGCACAGCAACGCTGCCATGACCACCGCGGCAACAAGCCAGCGGGAAGCAGCCTTCGTCATCATCATCATCGGCCTCCTCCTCGTCAGCGTCAGCGTGTCTCTCCTCTTAGTGGTGCTGATAATGGCCGTCGTCGTCATCTGGGGATGGATGTGTTGGTCGATCGGAAAATGGCGGTCGCGCGAGTGCGTGTGTGTTTGGTCTGGTGTTTCGCTCTACCGCAAATTGCATGGCGTGGCTTGCTTGCTTGGCTGGGTTGCGTTGTGTGGTTGCCGTCGCTACTGCAGCAATCGGTAAGCAGCAGTGGAAGGACCGCAAAATTCACGTGCAGCATCGGTACAGCGTTGGGAGTGGTGAGTGTGGCGTTGCTGACAAGGCGGTGGCGAAGGGCTTCGATTGCATGCAGGCACACGACCATCCGTTGTGCAGTTTATGGTGTTTGGAACATGGAACGAGGAATAAAAAAAAAGAATTGGATGGGGGACTACAACTGACGACATCAGAGATGGGTGGAAGAGAGAGGTGGAGAGGAAAGCATGGTGGGAGGTGGGTGACCGGACGATTGCGCGAACACACACACGAGTACACGCACACAAGAGAGTACACACACACACACGAGTACACACACACACACACACACACACACACACACACACACACACACACACACACACACACACACACAATCACTCGTCGTCGTCGCCGTCCGGCTCAGCAAACCACCAGCGCTTTGCAGCGTTGGAGATGTGGGGGCGAGCCTGCTTCCAGGTGAGACCAGCAGCCTCAAGCTCAGGGATGCACTCCTTCTGCACGTCAATGTACATCCACTTGAGGAAGCGGGCAATGTCCTCGCCCACACCACGCTCGCCGCCACATTCCTGCGCGCCCTGCTCGCACCGCCGCGCGGTCACAGCCACGTCACGAACAAACGCCGTCATGGAGGCAGGCACCTCCGTCTTCATCTGCGCAGGCTTGCTCTGCTTCTTCACCGCGTGCTCGTCCACCTTGGCCTTGAACATAAACGCGGCGTGCTGGTGCATGTAGCGCTGGGGCACGCCGTCCACCATCACCGCCGTCAGCACAAGGCCCTCGCCACGCCCCTCCACGCCAAAGGTTGCGTGCACCCAGGGGTCACGCACGCCAATGCGCTCCACAGCCTCGTTGATCCATGCAATGGAGGCTGCGTTGCTCTCCTTGTGGTCGTTGCCCGTGTGCACGCGCCACGTGTTCTTCATCTTCACCTTGTCCTTCTTCTTCTTTTGCTTTGTCATCGTCGACTCTTCTTCCTGCTGCTGCTGCTGCTGTTGTTGTTCTCCAGCTTCCTGCTGCTGCTGTTGTTGTTGTTCTCCAGCTTCCTGCTGATCTTCAACTTGCTGCTGCTGTTGTTCGTCCTTCCCTTTGTTTTCCTCGCCTTCCACCCGGTCCTTGGTCTCGACCATCTCCCCTCCTTCCACTGCCTTCTTCTCCGTCTTCGCTTCATCCTCCCCGTCCTTGTCGTCCTCTGCCTGCTCCCGCCCCAGCATGATGTCCACCGCATCACCGTGCCACGGCAGCACGTGCACAGCGTCGTTGCGCTCCAGCACAGGCTGCAGATGCTGCCGAATGTCTTCCGGTTCGACAAGCACCTCCATCGGGCCGTGGTAGTCAACCTCCCACATTGTCTTCATCGTCGTCTTCGTCGTTGCTGTCGTGGTTCCTGCGGTGGCAGCGGTGGTGGTTGCTGCGGTGGTGGTGGTCGCACATGCTTCCTTCTCGCCTTCAGTGGCTGCTGCTGTTGTCGTGGTGGTGGTGGTGGTTGTCGTGGTTGTTGTCTTCTCTCCCGTAGCAACCACGGCCTCCTCCACCCCCTCCTCTCCATCAGCATGGTCCTTGTCTTCGATGGCGACGATGGTGGGCTTGGCCGGCAGCAGTCCGACAGCAAACACACAGAAGACGCGCGTGCCAACACCGCAGATGGCATCGCCCTTCTGAATGCCCTTGCCGCACCACTCCCCAAACACAACGCTTGTGCGTGTGGTGGTGGTGGTCGTCGTCGTCGTGGTGGCCGTCGTCGTCGTCGTTCTCGTTGTTGTCGTGGCTGTGGCTTCGCTTGCAGCTTCATTCTCAGTGGCAGTGGCAGTGGCAGTCGCGGTGGTCGTGGCGTGTGTGCCCTCAGTGGCCCCTTCCACCGCACCCTTGCCTTGCATGCGCAGGGCTGTCCAGGACTCGGCAGTGCTCTGCACCCACGCGTCAAAGCCGGCGTTGTCAAACCCGTTACCGAGGATGTTCTTGCGGCTCTGCGTGACGAGCGTGCCATCCGGGTGCACCTGCACTGCGGCGTTGGTGCCGTGCAGCTTGACCTTGGCGCGGTAGGTGACGCTGGCGGGGGTTGGCAGGGCCTTCCGACAGTCGCGCGCAAGGCCGTTGAGGTGGTCGATGCTCGGCCACTTGACAAACTGCGCATAGAGGCGGTCGTTCACCACGTGCACGGTGGTGGACGGCCCGTTGTCCTTGCGCGTCTGCCAGAACCCCTTGCGTGCCTGCTTCTTCGTCTTCCTGCGGCCCTTGCCTGCAGCCGCCTGCTTGTCCTGCTGCTGCTTTGCCAGCCACGCGGAGGTGGTCACCGCCTCCGGGGTCTCGTCGGCGGGCACAAACACGCCGCACGACCACACGCCCACCACGCGCGTGATCTGCACCAGCTCGCTGCTCCCCTTGCGCATCTGCCCGGGGCGCAGCAGCACATAGCCGTGGATGTCCTCAGGAGCGACGTTGGAGACCACCTCAAAGGTGGAGTGCGCGGTCGGCACCGTGTACACGAAGAGGTGGTTGTCGGCGTGCTCGTGCAGGCGCACATGCGCGTTCACCTCCTCCACCGGCTCGCCAAACACGCGCACCTTCACAGCCGTTGCCGTGGCGGTGGTGGCTGTGGTCGTGCTTGCCGTGCTTGCCGTCGGTGTGACACCGCGCTCCTCACGCTGCTGCGTGTGTTGTTCCATCTTGGGTGGTAGTGTTGTTGTTGTTGTTGTTGTTGTTGTTGTTGTTGTTGTTGTTGTTGTTGTTGTTGTTGTTGCTGCTGTTGTTGTTGTTGTTGTGTTGTTGTTGTTGTTGTTGTTGTTGTTGTTGTTGTTGTTGTTGTTGTTGCTGCTGCTGCTGTTGTTGTTGTTGTTGTTGTTGTTGTTGTTGTTGTTGTTGTTGTTGTTGTTGTTGTTGTTGTTGTTGTTGTTGTTGTTGTTGTTGTTGTTGTTGTTGTTGTTGTTGTTGTTGTTGTTGTTGTTGTTGTTGTTGCCGTATGGACTGCTTGTCGTTGCTGAGGGGAAGGCGTGGCAGTTGCGGATGAAGAGGATGAGTGGGAAATGACGTGTGCGAGGAGGGTGTGCGAAGATGGTGCACGCATGCACCGCCTCACGGTATGCCACGTGGTCATACCAGTGCGGTGGTTGTTGTTACGCAAGGTACGCGCATATCACATCACGCACGCGTGTAACTCGCACCCATGCGCTCGCGCGTGTTGTTGCTATTCGTGTGTCTTGGGGCAAGGGCCGTAACTCTTGTAACTGTGTGCGTGGTTGTTGCCAAAACAGGAAATGTGGTTGTTGTAACTTGCCACGAGCTGACACGGCATGACTTTTTGTGGGCGTGGCATGTTGTCACCAACAGAGACATTGGCGTTCTTGCCAGCTTCACACACACACACACACACACACACACACACACACACACACACACACAGTGGCTGGTGAGAGCGCTGTTTACAAGAGGCGAGAACGGTGATGTGAGACAACGCAGACGAGACGAGACACAAGAGCTGAGAAGGGAAGCAGGCAGGCAAAGAAGCAAGAAAAGAAGACGAAGAAAGGACGAAGAAACCAGTGCGGGCACGGTACAAGGCACAGGTTCACGATGATGTGACAAAACGACGCTAAGACAGGATCGATAAGGCACATGGAACGTGCATGTCTGCGCATGCAAGTGCACGTGCGTGCATGTGTGTGTGTGTGTGTGCGTGTGTGTGTGTGTGTGCGTGTGTGTGTGTGTGTGTGTGTGTGTGTGTGTGATTGTGGTGGCGGCAAGTAGCCATAGCACAGCCACTATGTGACCGCTGCTGCTCAGACATCGCTGATGGGGAGGCCTTCCCAGTCGTCCTCGTCCTCGTCCGTCGTCGTCAAATCAGAATCAGACCACTCCGGCGCCTGCACACGTCAATGCAAGACACAACACACGCGTTGGGGATGGGGAAATGAATGGCAACGTTGCATGGATACAAGCATGCACACACACACACACACACGCACGCTCATGCACATACACGCACGCATACCCTCTTTACCCACATGCTTACCCCACCCCACCAAAATCACACAACAAACCACCACCACCACCACGATCCTTGTCACCACCATCACCTGGGAGATGGTTGAGTCCTGTGCGTTGAGCGGGGCCGGCACAGCGCGCGCAACAACGCCTTTGCCCTTGGCCGCCGCTGTTGCTGACGATGCACCCTGCTCCCCTTGCTGCTGCTGCTGCAGCTGCTGTGCAGTGGTAGCAGCGGTGGCAGTTGGGGCAACAACACCAGCACCGCGCACGCCATCCTGCTGCTGCACGACCGATGCTGCCTCCTCGTCCTCCTGCGGATTCAGAAAGTCAATCTCCACCGAAAAGCCAACGGGGAAGATCTTGTTCTTCTTGTCCTTGTTCGCCTGGTGGGACCCGGGCGGCGGTGGTGGCAGTGGGGGAAGGTGGAGGAACGTGGAAGGTGGAAAGAGCGAGTGAGTTTAGAGGCATGGGAGGAGATATGGAACGTGGAAAGGGCGAGTGTGTGTGTGTGTGTGTGTGTGTGCGTGAGTGTGTGTGTGTGTGCGTGTGTGTGTGTGTGTGTGTGTGAGCGGGGAGGGATGGAAACGGTTTGAAGAGAGACAAAGGCCCAAAGAGAAGCAATGCGGACGCATGGACACATTCGCAGCACAAGGCAATCGTGGTGATCAGGGGGTGGTGGAGCACACCTTGTCGATTTCCGACTGCTGTGCAACAAACTTGAGGTCGTCAATAAAGAACGTGTTGAACCACAGGTGAAACATCTTCTCCTTCCCCTGCACACACACACACACACACACGCACACAATGAGATGAACGCGCAGATAAGCAAACAATGTGAATCAGCGAGGGGAAGCACGTCAGTGTGTGTGTATCCATCAGTGGGTCGTGTGTGTGTGTGTGCATCAGTGTGTTGTGTGTGTGTTGTGTGCATCAGTGTGAGTGTGTGTAAAACGTGCATCAGATGGTAGGCAGTGTCAAGCGTGCGGTGATGACATGTGGTGGTGATGCTGGTGACATACCGTGCTCTTCCGGTGGATAAACTCCAGCTTGATGTCCCCGCATACAGGCAGCGGCTGCAAACGGGTGCATATGTGTGTGTGTGTGTTTGTGTGTATGTGTACATGTGGTGTGTGCGTACATGTGGTGTGCGTGCGTGCGTGCGAATGGGTGAGTGATGAAAAAGAATAAATACAGAGAGTGTGCGAGAAATGAACAAAGTGCGTACATGTGTGTGTGTGTGTGCGTTCTCACCGCTGGCAGGTCGAGTTCGGCAAACGACTGCTCCCGTGTGATGCCCTGCAATGATGACGACAGTGACAGCAACGGCGATGGTGGTGGTGGTGGTGGCGATGGTGGTGGCGACGTGGGTGCGTCAATCGTTATGCGTGTCGTGAGGTGGTGCCATGTGATCCAACAGACACATTAACACACATGCACAGAGAGACACTCATTGCACTGAGCCTGCCTGCCCCCCCAAAAAAAAACACCTTGTATCTTTACCACGCCACCACCTCCGGCATCATCACCATCACCACCACCACCACCACCACCACCATCATCATCATCATCATCATCATCATCATCAGCGCACCTCATACCACGACGACTTGTAGTTGAGCTGCTTGATGACAAACTGCGGAACGCACGTCCCGTTGCTCATGTCGGGAATGCCGCGGAGCACAATGCGTCGCATGATGAGCATGCGTGGCTCGTACGGCGCCGACGACCGCAGCAGCCGCCCGTAGTAGTGCACGTACCGCACCTGACTCGGGATCGTCACGCCCTGTAGGGGGCGATGGAGTGGGGGTTGGGGTTGGAGAGGGGTTGAAGAGGGGTGGTGGTGGTGGTGGTGGTGGTGGTGAGGGGTTAGGTCAGGCGGGGGAGGATGAGGTGGTGGTTGTTGTTGGAGATACATGTGAGGGGGGCGTTGTGGTTCATGTTGGTCGATGGTGGGGCACATGCCCTGCACGTGACGAACACCCCCCCCCCCCTTGCACCGTCACTCTTCTCCCCTCTCCAAGCACGGCGAGTTCTCACCTTGCCGTTCATTGTGCGCGCATGTCCGTAGAATTCAAGCGCCTCCTGCACACACACATGTGTATAAAGGATGTGCGAGGATGAGCAGGAAGAACAGGCACACACACACAACAAGATTACACACACAAGACAATACACACACAACAAGATTACACACACGCACAAGACAACACACCACATCAGACAAAACAACACAAGACAAGACAAGGCACGGCAGTGTGACGGCAGCACAGACGTTTGTGTCTGTGAAGAGCCTGAGGTGGAGCAGAAAGGCGGTGATCATGACGCCCGTGCGGCCCTTGCCGGCCTTGCAGTGGATCACAGCAACGTTCCTGGTACACAATGCCATGGGTGGCGGCGGTGGTGGTGTGAGGCAATGGTGGTGGTGGTGGTGATGTGAAGTGGTATGAGGCAATGTGGTGGTGGTGGTGGTGAGTGCGCATGCAATGTGTATGGACACCCGTGTCGTGCGTGTGTGTGTGTGTGTGTGTGTGTGTGTGTGTGTGTGTGTGTGTGTGTGTGTGTGTGTGTGTGTGTGTGTGTGTGTGTGTGTGTGTGTGTGTGTGTGTGTGAGTGCGCATGTAATGTGTATGGACACCCGTGTCGTGCGTGTGTGTGTGTGTGTGTGTGTGTATGCTTGTACATGTGCATGTCCGTGTGTTCACCTGCTGTCCCTCTCGAGGTACTCGGCGACGTCTTCGCAAAACTTCTCAATCAGCTGAAACGGCGGTGCGTTGTGATCGTCAAACGGAAACTTTACAACTGCGCGCCAAACCCGTCCATCCGTTGAACCATGAGGTAGGTTGGTCAGTTGTTCAATCGTCGGTGGGTTGGTCGTGGTGTTTCGTGAGATTGCAGGTCGTAAAACAGGGCACCATCATGCACACAAAGGCACAAACACACACACACACACACACACAAGAGGCACAAACACACACACACACACGCACAGGCACAAGAGCACAAGCACACACACACACAAGAGGCACAAACACACAAATGCAAACACACACAGACACCGTCTCATGTGCGCACCACGTCCATAGAATTTGTTGGGGTCGTAGTCGCGCTCAGAGCACCTGCAGTGGTGGTGGCGATAAACGTGATGGACATGGTGGCGACGGTCAGGAATGGAGGAGGGATGCGCACAAACATTACAATGCAACAGCGACACCGCAAGAAGCAGCGTCACAACAACAAGAGCGCCACCTCCCACTCCCATGCTGATAACAGCGAAGCACGAGCAACGCACAGGTTGTAGATTTTGTAGTGGTCACGATGCCTTGTGTCGAAAAACCTGTCATGTCAACAAGAAGGATGACCGTCACAGGGCGGCAACAAGACAGCAAGCGCGGGCGTGAGCCGAACACAGGCAACAGTTGACCACATACCATCGGTCATGCTTCAGACGTGTGCGTGCGCTGTGCGCCACAGAAGCCGCACAACCACAAACGAAAGCACAAAAACAAGGACGCATGGCACAAACAGGCACAAGACACGCGCACGCACCGCTTGACGTCGCGCATGTTGTTGCGGTAGATGCCCTCGCGGCCTTCCGCTGGGAAGCCCATGGCCACAATGTTGCGCGTGATGACTGGCATTGCGCGTATGTGTGTGTGTGTGTGTGTGTGAGTGAGTGTGTGTGTCGGCAGCAGGACGCGCGATGCGCGTCGTGTGCATGCACATCGTGAGATGCATCGAACACGTGCAGGTTGTCGCCAACAATCAAACAGCGCTTCCATTATATGTGCACACGACAACATCAGCGAAATAGCATGCGCTTGGCTCACACATGCACATACACATGCAGTGCGCAACGTCCCCATTTCAAAAACGAACACACACACACACACACACACACACACACACACACACACACACTTACATGTCATGTCAAGGTCGAAGCCATCTTCGATGAAGCGGCGCTTCTTCTTTGACACGAGATGTTTTGCAATGGTGGCCATGGCCTATGTGACGTGTCGCTTGGAGTCGTGGTCACAGCAAGTGATGCGAACAAGAACGACGGAAGGTTTCTTCAACAACGGCGGAACAAAAGGAGAAGAAGGTGAACTAAGGTCGCCGCCACAAAACGCTCAGAGCAGCTTTTGCTGTGCGAAGACTGGAACGCAAAAAGCAAATGCTCGTTTGTTTCGTTTCCAACAGCCTCGTTCTCCCTGTTCCTCGAGAGCCCGCTGCTTGATGTGACGCGATGCACAGACGTTCGAGGGGCCAAGGGATGGGGGTGGTGGATGCGATAGTCGAGGGATATGAGGAGGGGTGGTGGTGCGGTGGTGAGTTGTTGTTTGTGGTTTGGTTGGTGCTTCGTTGGAGCGTTGATGCGACTTGTAGAATATTCGACAATGATTCCCGTTGTTTGTCGCAAATCTGCAATTTGGTGTATTCCACTGCGACTGAATTCAGTTTCGTTCTTCTCGTCCGCCAAAGAAGACAGACTTCTGTGGCAACGCGAGTGCGCTCTGTGTGTGTGTGTGTGTGAGTGCTCTGGGTGCTCTGAGTGTGAGTGTGTGTGCTGTGTGTGTGTGTGTGCTCTGGGTGCTCTGTGTGTGTGTGTGTGCTGTGTGTGTGAGTGCTCTGAGTGTGTGTGTGTGTGTGTGTGTCTGTGCGTGTCTGTCTCTCTCACACTCACACTCACACTCATACACTCTCTCCGTCTTTTCCCCTTTGTGCAGCCCGGACAATAGCGCACAATGGCGTCGCAGTGGAACAGCGCCGGCACATGGGAGGAACGCGACGTCAGCAAGGTGTGTGCAGGGCCGCTCCCAACTTGCCTTTTGCTGCTTCGAAGCAGCTCCAACCAACACATATACGCACGCCCACACTCACATCTTCGTTCACGTTCACGTCCACGTGCACACTCGCATGCACACGCTCTCATCGTCTCTCGTGTCTTGTGTGTGTGTGTGTGTGTGTGTGTGTGTGTGTGTCGACGACTGCAGTGGGCGACGGAGCAGCTGACGAAGCTCCTCGAGCCCCTCAGCGTGGACGCCGCCCCGGTTCAAGCCCAAGTGACAAAGGTGCGCAAGTGTGTGTGTGTGTGTATGTGAAACCTTTGCTCGTTTGTGGTTGTGGTTGTGTGTGTGTGAAACCTCTGTTTGTTTGTGCGTGCACGTGTGCGTGCGTTCGCCTGGTATTGCCATTGTCTTGACATGCTTGCAACCCCTCCCCAATCACCAGCAACCGTGGTATTGATGGCCTCTTTGCTTTGCTGCATCTGACCGACAACAGGTGAAGTGCAATGGGGAGGCGCGAAAGCTCATCGTCCGCGGCAAGCCGCGCGTCGGCTTTGAGTACGAACTCGAACTCAAGTTCAAAGGTGCGGTGTTGGTGTTGTTATTGGTGTGTGTGTGTGTGTGTGTGTGTGTGTGTGTGTGTGTGTTGTGTGTGTGTGTGTGTGTGTGTGTGTGTGTGTGTGTGTGTGTGTGTC
>NW_004754896.1:200283-202659 GCF_000188695.1 Salpingoeca rosetta | reverse complement strand
AAAAAAAAAAAAAAAAAAAAAAAATAAAAAAAATTCGAAAAAAAGAGAAAACGACCACAAAAATCCGTCATGCATAAACACTCTCTCTCTAATACTCTCAGCTTCCTCCACATATCACCCACCCTTTTCACACACACACACACACACACACACACACACACACACACACACACACACACACACACACACAACAGGTTCAGGTGGAGGTTCGCAAGGGCAGCGCGCGCCCGTCGCAATTGGAGGCGCCGTTTCAAAGCGCGCTCGCATCGGCGCTGTCCACGTTTTACGAAGACCTCAAGGCCCTATAGCAGCAGCGCAGCAGTTGCCAACCTGCGTGTGCATGTTGTGTGTATCGTGTGTTTGCGTGTGTGTATTGTGTACTGTGAATATGTGCGCATGCCGCGTCGTGTGTGCATGTGATGTGTGTGGATGCATGTGACTTCCTCTTATGTCGTCTGTGTCTGTACACCTGTTCCTCCCCCCTCCTCCTCTTTGCCTTGTCTGTACTGCCTTGCTTGTTGCTACGCTTTGCTTTGTATGCTTTGCCTTGTTTGCTGATTGGTTGTGTTGATGGTTTCTAGTTTGTCGTCACACCACGCCCACTTGCATGAAGAAATTATACGAGCCATTTCAGAACTGACCACGTGTGTGTGTGTGTGTGTTGTTGTAACAGCAGCATGACAGAGAGCAATTTGGGAACACACACGCACACATGCGAGCTCTCGCGTAGGCATCCACTTTGGCAGCTATGTGCCATCACGGTACACAAGCACATGGATGGCCGCAGTGACAGTCACACAAAATGACAAGCACACACACATATGCATGTTCACACGCAAACACAGACACAGACACACACACACACACACTCTCTCTCTCTCTGTCTCTCTGTCTGTCTCTCTCTCTTTCGATGTCTGGGTGCGCAATCATGTCACACGCACTCGTCTGTGAGCGTGCGCACGTATTCTGCAAAGAGGGCGTTTGCCCACGAAAACCACTTGCGGGTGAACTTGCTTGGGTTGTCCGCGTCAAAGCTCTCATGCATGCGCTGTGTGCCGCCCGTCGACTTGACTAACATGTCAAGCACGCTTTGCTTCTCCTCCACACTCGTGCTTGTCAGCCCCTGTTTGAGTGTGAGTGAGAGAGAGAGAGAGAGAGTGTGTGTGTGTGTGTGTGTGTGTGTGTGTGTGTGTGTGTGCGTGTGTGTGTGTGTGTGTGTGTGTGTGTGGAGGCAGAGCTGAAACATACCACTGCACCACTACCACGACTACTAGCACCACCACCAACACTGCCGCCAAAATACACGACTACGACCATGACCAGCACCACCTGCATGATGAGACTCATTGGCCAGATGTTGTTCTTGATTGCGCCGCGCATGTGCACGGATCCAATGCCACGGAACCGCCCATCACGCGACGTCGCAAACGTCGGGTTGCTGTCACCGTGGCGGTGGTGGTGGTGGTGGTGGTGGTGGTGAAGAAGCAAGCAAGCAAGCCCAGGCTGACATTCGCACATCTACGTACGCATGCGTGCACGGCACACATTTACCACCATCACCACCACCACCACAACCATCACCACCACAACCATCACCATCACCACCATCAGTGCCACCACCACCACCACCACCACCACCATTATCATCATCAATGCCACCTTGAACTGAGAAGGAAACGGCGGGTGTTGGTGTACGCGTCCTTGTCGTAATTGTACCCGAGATATGGGATGCTGAGAAGCGACGGTACATTCGCATCGTCTGTCAGCAGGTGGTTGCCCAGGCCGTCGACCTGATGCACGCGCACACACATGCAGGTGGGGGGGTGAATACATGTTACGGGGTGCACACGTTGGCACCATGCACGCACACACACACACACACACATGCACGCTCACACGCTCACACGCTCACACCAACCACCAGCCAACCAGCGTCCACATCTCATCACAACAGCCACCAACGAAATCACAAGCATCTACCGCACCTCGTAAGCGTAGACGTTGCCAAACTGTGGGTGGTGCACGATGGCGTGGTTTCGAATGCCGGAATCAATGTCCAGTGCAAGGGTGGACGCGCGTGAAGCAATGACGTCGTCGTGCCAAACGTTCAATGCCATCTCCTTGGCATACCCAAGCACCACCACCGCAAACATGTTGCTGGGCACAAGGTAGCCTGGTTTCGATGTGGGGGGGGGGGAGGAGGGTGATTGGTGTGGAAGTGCAGTTGTTGGTGAGAGTTGTGTTTGCTTTGGTGTGGATGAACAGAATGGAAGGAGAGAAGGAAGAAATGGTTTGAGATAGAACGCACAGAGGGCACAAACACACACACACACACAGACACACACACACACACACACACACACACACACACAGACA